>NC_060142.1:644917050-645220106 GCF_021461385.2 Schistocerca piceifrons
CGAGAGTACCCTCAACGACACATGGTAAGGTTGTTTCTCTTGAGTAGATGTCAGCGTAGATCTATGAAATGTAATATTTAAATCCATCTTAGTTTTATTGATATAAAACGTCGTCAGTTGTTTGCAATGAGAAAATATTTGCAATTTTTGTTTGTTTCATAGATATAAAAACAGTTCGTTACAGAAGACATTGAGGGGAGAATTCTACTTTCAGCATTTGAGGTCCGATTTTCTCTTAAATCAGCAAGTGTCATCTGCTTGCCCATTTCGAGGTAATCCTTCGTTTGGCAATGATGTCGTTTACCTCATTTCACGTTACTATGCGTTACTGCACATCTTCTGACGTGAAATACTACACAATATAGTACCATTAGCGTTTGTTTTCACCTTCTGGTAACGTGTCTCTGTGAAATTTTTATGTGTGTAACGTTGGAAAGTTAACCACTACTTTCAGCTTTTACTCGATCTAAAAATGTTCTCTTCGTATTGGTTCGTCATATGTGTATTATACCGTATTAATTATGTTTGTGTAAGTCTATGGAATATGCACTTGGAATAAAAGAGTTGTGTGGGAGGTAAAGATTTGAATGGATATTTGACAGGGGAAGGGGTGGGCAGGCCAAAGATGAGTAAAGGTAATGGTCACTGAAAGTAACTTATGGTTAGGGAGAGTTGAGTTGGTATTGAGATGAAGAAAAGGAGAGGGGTAGAGGTGAAATGGAAGGAAGGCTGGTAGATGAAAGGAGAGAGGGGAAGAGGGTGAGAGGGAGGGAGGGAATTGGGGAGAGAGAGGGAGAGAGAGAGAGAGAGAGAGAGATAAAGTGAAATTTTTATGTAATATATCCTACTATTTTGTATAGTGTGTGGCTTCCAATGTTTATCTAGTCATTAAGTCGCTGTAAACTGCTTGTAAGTGCTTTTTGTGCGTGGTAGTTTTGTAGATGTCGAAGTAGATGAAGAAAACACGTACTGACAGCTGAAGTCCTTTAGGCCTTATAAATGTTCATGTGAAACAATAAGAAAGAGACAGATAGCCCCACCAGATTCGTTTCCAGAAGAAAGGTAGATAAAAAAATAGGACCTACTGGATTCTCGTGTGAACGGAGCAGAGTAGAAGAGTCCTGCGTACCGCACTGGAAGCGTCCGCTGGCTGAGATGAGCGCAAGAGTGCGGGGGCGTGCGCGGGCGCCGGAAATTGGCGGCATGCCGACCGGGGGGAGTGGACCCGGCGGACTGAATGACGGGAGGGCCTCCTTTCACGGCGCCCACCGCTGCCTTTTGAGCGCGGGCCGGCGTGCTCCGCGCCACTCAGATTGCAGCCTGTGGTGCGCCTGCGCACTGAAAGGCCCGGACACCTGCCGCTCGAGGACACGTACCAGCTGTCGCGCGGCCGGCGTCTGTCCACGCTAGCCGATAAAGCCGCTCTCACGTCGTCTCTCCTCTTTCTTGTACATTCGCGTTCGCGGGTTCAGGTATGAAACTGGTGGTCTAGCCTTTTTTTTTGAGCATTCTCGTTTGGAATTTTGAGACATTGCGTCTTATTGCCCAAGTGGTTAAAGCAGTTGAGTGCCACGAGGGTAAAGCATAAAGTGCCTTATCGTGCTTGCACTTATCGATTTTGCCACAACCGGAAACGAGAGGATCAGCATGAGATTAACAGATTATATTTCAATCACAAATAATTTCCCTTTTCGTTTCAGAAATTCCACTTCGTTATTACTGATGGAATCCCCACGTAGTCCACTGTACGAGAGAGACAGAGAGAGAGAGAGAGAAAGAGAGAGTGTTTTTAGTTACCTCCATGTTGCATTATACTACATTCACGATAAACTTTATGATATGGAACACATAACTTGAACAAAAGGTCACAGAGATCCGGTAAAACATCAAATCTCCGACATCGCTGTAACAACGGGACCAACAACGGATGAAGAGAATCGTTCAGCGTGACACTGAAGCGTCAAAGAAACTGGTATAGGCAAGAGTATTCAAATACAGAGATATGTAAACAGGCAGAATACGGCGCTGCCGTCGGCAACGGCTGTATAAGACAACAACTGTCTGGCGCAGTTTAGATCGGTTACTACTACTCCAATGCCAGGTTATCAACATGTGAATGAGTTTGAACGTGTTGTTACAGTCGGAGCGCGAGCGATAGGGCACAGCATCTCCGAGGTAGTGGTGAAGTGGGGATTTTCCCGAACGACCATTTCACGAGTGTACCGTGAATATCAGGAATCCGGTAAAACTGCAACTCTCCGACAACACTGTGGCCGGAAAGAGATCCTGCATGAACGGAACCAACAAAGAGTGAAGAGAATCGTTCAGAAGTGCAAACATTCCACAAATTGCTGCAGATTTCAATGCTGGGCCATCAACAAGTGTCAGCGTGTGAAGCATTCAACGAAACATCATGGACTTTCGGAGACGGAGGTCAATTCGTGTGCCCTTGATGACTGCACGACACAAAGCTTTACGCCGACATTGGATTGTTGATGACTGGAAACATATTGTCTGGTCGGACGAATCTCGTTTCAAATTGTGTCGGGCGGGTGGACGTGTACGTATATGGAGACAACGTCATGAATCCAAGGACCCTGCATGAAAGCAAGACCGTGGTACGTCTAGATGCTACTCCTACGGGCGACACGTAAGCAAGAATCCTATCTGATAACCTGCATCCATTCATGTCCATTGTTCATTCCGACGGTGTTGGACAATTCCAGCAGGATAATGCGACACACCACACGACCAGGGATGCCCCAGGAACACTCTTCTGAGCTTAAACACTTTCGCTAGCCACCAAACTCCTCAGACATGAACTTATTGAGTATATCTGGAACACCTTGCAACGTGCTGTTCAGGAGAGACCTCCACCCTCTCCTACTCTTATCGATTTATGGACAGCCTTGCAGGATTTATAGTGTCAGTTCCTTCTAGCACTACTTCAGACATTAGTAGAGTCCATGCCGCGTCGTGTTGCGGCGCTCCTACGTGTTCGCTGTGGCCCTACACGATATTAAGCAGGTGTACCAGTTTCTTTGGCTCTTCAGTATATATATACTGTAAGCACTATTTGTCACTATATATATATAGTGCCAAGTAGTGCTTTGGAGATGAACTGAAATGCTCCGACATTGGGCTCCAAAATTAAACAGGAGAAATCGTGCATTAAAACCTGCATTTATTGTAGTACACAAATTATTGTAACCACAAATGTATCAGGCCCGGTTGGACGTGTACACAGACAGGGATCGGTAATTACATAAGTAGGGCGAGGGCGATCATCTCACCACTTGATGGAATCGGCAGGGCATGGGCTTGTAGGCAGTTGGCATCTGCAGGCGACCAGCGTCTTGTTCCGTAGCTGTTGATTGAAAACCAGCACCTTTTATCCTCCCACCTTCGTCTAACCACGACTTTATGGGCAACACTAAGAGCAGGGACTTTAGCCCGTATCCTGTCCACCGCTTCCTGCCTCAGTCGTTCTCCAGGTGAAGCACAAATGTCCTAGCCGTGTGAGCTACTCACATTTTCCCGCTGAACATTCGACATCGTTTGTTTGTGGTAATTAGACTGCTGTGGATAACGAGAACACAGTCGAATGTTCGTGGATTTGAAAATAGAACCGAGAGGGAGACTATGCGACACGGGATGGAAACTGAGGATGTCGCAGAAAGACTATAGACATTGGGGTGAATACAGAAATTAGTCTCAAAGTTAGAACAGTGACTAGAAAACGGATTCAAATGACTCCAGAATACAAAGTCAGAACTCTCTGCACGAAGCAGCGTGTGAATCTTTTGGCTAAACATTTAGGAAGCATTATTTCGATGGAGAGTGAACAGCGATCGGTTTAAAATATTAAAATTCAGTAAAACAGTCACGAGCCAACTGAGTTTATTTTTGTGGCAACCGGTATCGGTGTCCGCCGATGATGTCTCTGGTCTTAAGTATCTTGCTCCGTCCACTGCCACCTGTCGCCATCAACCTACTTGCGGCCTGCAGATGGTCTAAATTATAGACCGAAAGAGGTTTTCATCAAAATAAACATCTGGTGCGATTCTGATTGTTTTACTGATTTTTAATTTAGGTAGACCCTCAATAAAAATCTAAAAGAAAAGAATCACTCCAGAATGACTCTCACAAGTTCACTCCCAGAATCAACTGAATGCATCCTCTGTGGCCTCCTATGAAGGTTCCTTCTCGGGATATTTGTTGTTCTTTCTCCCCTCATGTCCTTCAGGCCACTGAATTTCCCATCTTACTGCCTTTCAATTTGGGGGCTCAGTCTGCAATGTCCTCATTGAACGATGGAAGCCGGGTCTCTCCAAGTTGTCAGCCTTGGTCGCAGGACGCCAACCTTTTCCATTTTGCTTTGAAAAATGCCTGGACAGTGGACAGCTCAGAGCGTGTCAACGCAGGTCTCATTCCCACGTAAGCCTCACACTTCCTCAAGTGGTGGTGCCAGCCACTGCCAGTGGCAGATTCCCTGGCAGTTCACTCGTCATATACCCCAAAATAAACTATTGTAACTGCACCCAGGTCCTCTTTCTGTACTGCTGAATCGCTAAGAAGAGTGCAGCATAACAGCAGGTCCGTGTTTCGCAAGAGCCCTCTTATCTCCACAATAAATTGTTTTAGGTTACGTCCTCGGGAACATGGCGGCGTCCCTCAGCTGCTAGTCACGATTTAAAAAGGACACACCTTTCAGAACGAAACAGTACACTTACAAACAGCACCTTTGTGTTTTGGAGAATGTCTCACAATAACAAGGACTGCCTTTGCTTGAACTCAATTGCTAAAGCGCTAAAACGCACTGGACGGCACAACACAATATATGTATTCGCCTGTTAGCAGATTAGTCCACACACCACGTAGGCCATGTGGGCAGCCGTCTTGCCAGGATGATATGCGTAAACAGCTCTCAAGAAATCAGAGATATTTTCCTTGTATGACCTGGGCTGTTTGGCGCGGAATTAAAGGTCGCCTCCAAGCCGTCTATGGTCGCCATCCTTGCCGACCGGCGCAGCATAGAGCGCTGGCAGAAGGTCAATATTTTGCCACGCCAGGTCACGTGCGATCGCAGTGCCACGCAGATATCCGTCCGCTTCCGACTTTTTAGACCAGTGGCGCATCTCGCGAAGTCAGTTACGCTCTTTGCCTCGTGTTGCCAGTAACAACAGTTTAGTGCTAGCGCTACCAGCCGGCCGTACGAGTAGTAGTTTCATCTGAGTGCTCCACGCCGGCAGACCCGGCCCGTCTCGTCCTGGTCTGCAGCAGCAGCACGTCAGCCGCCGCTCGCCGGTGCTGGCTCAGTGACGTTACACTTCTCCACGCAGCCGTTACGACGACTCTGGGTAATTCGTGTAGACACATCACTGACAACGTCATGGGAGACACGTTTCTGTTGTGTGAAGCTGTGTGGATATTCGACCGAGGACATTCACCTACACCTACATCTGCATTTACATCCATACTCCGCAAACCACCCGACAGTGTGTGGCGGAGGGTACTTTGAGTACCTCTACCGGTTCTCCGTTCTATTCCAGTCTCGTATTGTTCGTGGAAAGAAAGATTGTCGGTATGCCTCTGCGTGGGCTCTAATCTCTCTGATTTCAGCCTCATGGTCTCTTCGCGAGATATACGTAGGAGGGAGCAATATACTGCTTGACTCCTCGTTGAAGGTATGTTCTGGAAACTTCAACAAAAGCCCGTACCGAGCTACTGAGCGTCTCTCCTGCAGAGTCTTCCACTGGAGTTTATCTATCATCTCCGTAACGCTTTCGCGATTACTAAATGACCCTGTAATGAAGCGCGCTGCTCTCCGTTGGATCTTCTCTATCTCTTCTATCAGCCCTATCTGGTACGGATCCCACACTGGTTAGCAGTATTCAAGCAGTGGCCGAACAAGAATACTGTAACCTACTTCCTTTGTTTTCGGATTGCATTTCATTAGGATTATTCCAATGAATGGCATCTGCTTTACCGACGATCAACTTTATATGATCATTTCATTTTAAATCACTCCGAATTCCTACTCCCAGATAATTATGGAATTAACTGCTTCCAGTTTCTGACCTGCTATATTGTAGCTAAATGATAAAGGATCTTTCATTCTACGTATTCGTAGCACATTACACTTGTCTACATTGAGATTCAATTGCCATTCCCTGCACCATGCGTCAATTCGTTGCAGATCCTCCTGCATTTCACTACAATTTTCCATTGTTACAACCTCTCGATATACCACAGCATCATCCGCAAAAAGCCTCAGTGAAATTCCGATGTTATCCACAAGGTCATGTACACTCCTGGAAATGGAAAAAAGAACACATTGACACCGGTGTGTCAGACCCACCATACTTGCTCCGGACACTGCGAGAGGGCTGTACAAGCAATGATCACACGCACGGCACAGCGGACACACCACGAACCGCGGTGTTGGCCGTCGAATGGCGCTAGCTGCGCAGCATTTGTGCACCGCCGCCGTCAGTGTCAGCCAGTTTGCCGTGGCATACGGAGCTCCATCGCAGTCTTTAACACTGGTAGCATGCCGCGACAGCGTGGACGTGAACCGTATGTGCAGTTGACGGACTTTGAGCGAGGGCGTATAGTGGGTATGCGGGAGGCCGGGTGGACGTACCGCCGAATTGCTCAACACGTGGGGCGTGAGGTCTCCACAGTACATCGATGTTGTCGCCAGTGGTCGGCGGAAGGTGCACGTGCCCGTCGACCTGGGACCGGACCGCAGCGACGCACGGATGCACGCCAAGACCGTAGGATCCTACGCAGTGCCGTAGGGGACCGCACCGCCACTTCCCAGCAAATTAGGGACACTGTTGCTCCTGGGGTATCGGCGAGGACCATTCGCAACCGTCTCCATGAAGCTGGGCTACGGTCCCGCACACCGTTAGGCCGTCTTCCGCTCACGCCCCAACATCGTGCAGCCCGCCTCCAGTGGTGTCGCGACAGGCGTGAATGGAGGGACGAATGGAGACGTGTCGTATTCAGCGATGAGAGTCGCTTCTGCCTTGGTGCCAATGATGGTCGTATGCGTGTTTGGCGCCGTGCAGGTGAGCGCCACAATCAGGACTGCATACGACCGAGGCACACAGGGCCAACACCCGGCATCATGGTGTGGGGAGCGATCTCCTACACTGGCCGTACACCACTGGTGATCGTCGAGGGGACACTGAATAGTGCACGGTACATCCAAACCGTCATCGAACCCATCGTTCTACCATTCCTAGACCGGCAAGGAAACTTGCTGTTCCAACAGGACACTGCACGTCCGCATGTATCCCGTGCCACCCAACGTGCTCTAGAAGGTGTAAGTCAACTACCCTGGCCAGCAAGATCTCCGGATCTGTCCCCCCATTGAGCATGTTTGGGACTGGATGAAGCGTCGTCTCACGCGGTCTGCACGTCCAGCACGAACGCTGGTCCAACTGAGGCGCCAGGTGGAAATGGCATGGCAAGCCGTTCCACAGGACTACATCCAGCATCTCTACGATCGTCTCCATGGAAGAATAGCAGCCTGCATTGCTGCGAAAGGTAGATATACACTGTACTAGTGCCGACATTGTGCATGCTCTGTTGCCTGTGTCTATGTGCCTGTGGTTCTGTCAGTGTGATCATGTGATGTATCTGACCCCAGGAATGTGTCAATAAAGTTTCCCCTTCCTGGGACAATGAATTCACGGTGTTCTTATTTCAACTTCCAGGAGTGTATGTATATTGTGAATAGGAACGGTCCTGCGACACTCCCCTGCGGCACACCCGAAATCACTCTCACTTCGGAAGACTTCGCTCCATTGAGAATGACATGCTACCTTCTGTTATATAGGAAGTCTTCAATCCATTCACACAATTGGTCTGATAGCCATATGCTCTTACTTACTTCATTAAACGACTGTGGGGAACTGTATCGAACGCCTTGCGGAAGTCAAGAAACGCGGCATCTACTTGCAAACCCGTGTCTATGGCCCTCTGAGTCTTGTGGACGAATAGCGCGTGCTGGGTTTCACACGATCGTCTTTTTCGAAACCCATGCTGATTCGTACAGAGTAGAGTTCTAGTCTCCAGAAAACTCATTACACTCGAACATAATACGTGTTCCAAAATTCTACAACTGATCGACGTTAGAGATATAGGTCTATAGTCCTGCACATCTGCTCGACGTCCCTTCTTGAAAACAGGGATGACCTGTGCCTTTTTCCAATCCTTTGGAATGATACGCTCTTCTAGAGACCTACGGTACAACGCTACAAGAAGGGGGGCGCGTTCCTACGCGTAATCTGTGTAAAATCGAACTGGTATCCCATCAGCTCCAGCGTCCTGTCCTCTTTTGAGCAATTTTAATTGTTTTTCTATCCCTCTGTCATCTATTTCGATATCTACCATTTTGTGATCTGTGCGACAATCTAAAGAAGGAACTACAGTGCAGTGTTCCTCTGTGAAACAGCTTTGGAGAAAGACATTTAGTATTTCGGCCTTTAGTCTGTCATCCTCTGTTTCAGTACCATTTTGGTCACAGAGTGTCTGGACATTTTGTTTTGATCCACCTTCCGCTTTGACATAAAACCTAGATTTCCTAGGATTTTCTGCCAAGTCAGCACATAGATTTTTACTTTCGAATTCATTGAACGCCTCTCGCATAGCCCTCCTCACACTACATTTCACTTCACGTAATGTTTGTTTGTCTGCAAGGCTTTGGCTGTGTTTATGTTTGCTGTGAAGTTCCCTTTGCTTCCGCAGCAGTTTTCTAACTCGGTTGGCTCTTTTCCATCTCTTGCGTTCTTGCTTTGCACATACTCATCTAATGCATATTGTACGATGGTTTTGAACTTTGTCCACTGATCCCCAACACTATCTGTACTTGAGACAAAACTTTTGTGTTGAACCGTCAGGTACTCTGAAATCTGCTTTTTGTCACTTTTGCTAAACAGAAAAATCTTCCTACCTCTTTTAATATTTTATTTACGGCTGAAATCATTGATTCAGTAACCGCTTTATGATCGCTGATTCCCTGTTCTGCGTTAGCTGTTTCAAATTGTTCGGGCCTGTTTGTCACCAGGAGGTCTAATATGTTATCGCCGCGAGTCGGTTCTCTGTTTAACTGCTCAAGGTAGTTTTCAGATAATGCACTTAAAAAATTTCACTGGATTCTTTGTCCCTGCCTCTCGTTATAAATATTTGTGTCTCCCAGTCTGTATCCGGCAAATTAAAATCTCCACCCAGAACTATAACATGGTCGGGAAATCTACTCGAAATATTTTGCAAATTTTCCTTCAGCTACTCTGCCACAAAAGCTGCTAAGCCAGGGGGCCTATAGAGACATCCAGTTACCATGTTTGAGCCTGCTTTAACCCTGACCTTCACCCATATTATTTCACATTTCGTATCTCCGTCAATTTCGTTCGATACTATTGCACTTTTTATCGCTATAAACACGCCTCCCCCTTCACTGTCCAGCCTGTCTCTACGGTGTACATTCCAATCTGAGTTTAGAGTTTCATTACTGTTTACATCTGGTTTCAGCCAACTTTCTGTCCCTAGTACTAGGTGGGCATTGTGACCGTTTATTAATGAGAGCAGATCTGGGACCTTTCTATAAACGCTCTTGCAGTTTACTATTAGCAGATTAATATTGTTATTCCCTGTTGCATTTTGCCTACTCCTACCTTGCCGCGTCTCGGGAGGCGCCTTGTCTGGCCTAGGGAGGGAATTCTCTAACCTAAAAAACCCACATGTGCACTCCATACGTACTCCGCTACCCTTGTAGCCGCTTCCGGCTTGTAGTGCACGCCTGACCTATTCAGGGGGACCATACATTTCTCCACCCGATAGCGGAGGTCGAGAAATTTGCACCCCAGATCTCCGCAGAATCGTCTGAGCCTCTGGTTTAAGCCTTCCACTGGGCTCCAAACCAGAGGAACGCGATCGGTTCTGGGAACGATACTACAAATAGTGAGCTCATATTCCACCCCGCGAACGAGGCTTTCCGCCTTCACAAACTCCGCCAGCCGCCTGTACGAACTGAGGATGACCTCTGAACCCAGACAGCAGGAGTCATTGGTGCCGACATGAGCAACAATTTGCAGTCGGGTGCACCCAGTGCTCTCTATCCCCGCCGGCAGGGACTCCTCCCCATCGCGGATGAGATCCCCCGGCAAGCAGACAGAGTGAACACTGGCCTTCTTCCCCGACCTTTCCGCTATTTCCCTAACGTTGGAGCTCCCATTCACTAATAAACCTCTCCCCCCGTGTGCCTGCTCGGACCTTGGGCCCGAAGGAGCGGCCACATGTCCACTCACAGGCAGAGCGGGCGATGCCACACGGCCAGCCTCCACATTGACCCTCAGCCTCGTGCGCCGCAAACGCCGCTGAACCCGCCACTCCCCTTGGGGAGAGGGTGGCCCAACCGCTCCCGGAACCCGCGAAGATGTCTCGACAGCAGGGACCGTGGGTGAAGCATTAACACCTGGGGTGTACCATGCGACGCACCAGACTCCCCACTGCCGATACACTCAGAGGCAGCAGCTTGAAGACGGCTGACTGTGGCCAGCAACACGTTCAGCCGTTCGTGAGCAGTGGCCAGCTCCTCCTGCGTCCGTACACAGCAGTCACACATCCTATCCATCCTAAGAAATCAACAATTTACTGTAGAGAGTTAATCAGCTTTTAACTAGACTAATTCACTAAAGGCGGCTGATAGCTGAGTAAACTGTGGTCACTAGACACTTCTTGTTGAAAACAATGAAAATAAGCACTACCTGTCTCTGGACTGTATTCAATACAAACACTGATGCATTGATAGTGACCGGGCCAAATATCTCACGAAATAAGCCCAAACGAAAAACTTCGAAGAACGAAACTCGTCTAGCTTGAAGGGGGAAACCAGATTGTGCTATGTTTGGCCCGCTAGATGGCGCTACCATAGGTCAAACGGATATCAACTGCGTTTTTTTAAATAGGAACCCCCATTTTTTACTACATATTCGTGTAGTACATAAAGAAATATGAATGTTTTAGTTGGACCACTTTTTTCGCTTTGTGATAGATGGCGTTGTAATAGTCACAAACGTATAAGTACGTGGTATCACGTAACATTCCGCCAGTTCGGACGGTATTTGTTTCGTGATACATTACCTGTGTTAAAATGGACCGTTTACCAATTGCAGAAAAGGTCGATATTGTGGTGATGTATGACTACTGTGATCAAAATGCCCAACGGGCGTGTGCTATGTATGCTGCTCGGTATCCTGGACGACATCATCCAAGTGTCCGGACCGTTCGCCGCATAGTTACGTTATTTAAGCAAACAGTAAGTGTTCAGCCACATGTGAAACGTCAACCACGACCTGCAACAAATGATGACGCTCAAGTAGGTGTTTTAGCTGCTGTCGCGGCTAATCCACACATCAGTAGCAGACAAACTGCGCGAGAATCGGGAACCTCAAAAACATCGGTGTTGAGAATGCTACATCAACATCGATTGCACTCGTGCCATATTTCTATTCACCAGGAATTACATGGCGACGTCTTTGATCGTCGTGTACAGTTGTGCCACTGGGCACAAGAGAAATTACGGTTTCGGGAGGACGACGGTTCAATCCCGTGTCCAGCCATCCTGATTTAAGTTTTCCGTGATTTCCCTAAATCGCTCCAGGAAACTGCCGGGATGGTTCCTTTCAAAGGGCACGGCCGACTTCCTTCCCCGTCCTTCCCTAATCCGATGAGACCGATGACCTCGCTGTCTGGTCTCCTCCCCAAAACTAGCCAGTCAGCCAGAAATTACAGGATGATGACAGATTTTTTGCACGCGTTCTATTTAGCGACGAAGCGTCATTCACCAACAGCGGTAACGTAAACCGGAATTGTATGCATTATTGGGTAACGGAAAATCCACGATGGCTGAGACAAGTGGAGCATCAGCGACCTTGGCGGGTTAATGTATGGTGCGGCATTATGGGAGGAAGGATAATTGGCCCCCATTTTATCGATGGAAATCTAAATGGTACAATGTATGCTGATTTCCTACGTAATGTTCTACCGATGTTACTACAAGATGTTTCACTGGATGACAGAATGGCGGTGTACTTCCAACATGATGGATGTCCGGCACATAGCTCGCATGCGGTTGAAGCGTTATTGAATAGCATATTTCATGACAGGTGGATTGGTCGTCGAAGCACCATACCATGGCCCGCATGTTCATCGGATCTGACGTCCCCGAATTTCTTTCTGTGGGGAAAGTTGAAGGATATATGCTATCGTGATCCACCGACAACGCCTGACAACATGCGTCAGCGCATTGTCAATGCATGTGCGAACATTACGGAAGGCGAACTACTCGCTGTTGAGAGGAACGTCGTTACAGGTATTGCCAACTGCATTGAGGTTGACGGACATCATTTCGAGCATTTATTGCATTAATGTGGTACTTACAGGTAATCACGCTGTAAGAGCATGCGTTCTCAGAAATGATAAGTTCACAAAGGTACATGTATCACATTTGAACATCCGAAATAAAATGTTCAAACGTACCTACGTTCTGTATGTTAATTTAAAAAACCTACCTGTTACCAGCTGTTCGTCTAAAATTGCGAGCCATGTGTTTGTGACTATTGCAGCGCCATCTATCACAAAGCGAAAAAAGTGGTCCATCTAAAACATTCATATTTCTTTACGTACTACACGAATATGTAATAAAAATGGGGGTTCCTATTTTAAAAAACGCAGTTGATATCTGTTTGATCTATGGCAGCGCCACCTAGCCGCCCCCCCCCCCCCCCATAGCGCCATCTAGTTCCCCCTTCGAGGTAGACAAGTTTCATTCTTTGTAGTTTTTTCGTTTGACGCTTATTTCGTGAGATATTTGGCCCGTTCACGATCAGTGGACCACCCTGTATGCCAGATGGCTGTAAAGAAGTACCAGTACAATAAAGATTCGGCGATACACAAAGTAAATGATTTTCTCAGAGGCAAAGTAGATGGACCTGTAATGTTTTGGAAGTCATGGCTTCAATTAATTGTTTTTGGAACCTGTGTTTTGGGTCATTAACTCACCGTTTATCATGTCTATGGGCTAATACCCTAAACGTGGGCGATAAAAATATATAGTTAGTGAGATAAACTGCTGATACGTGTGAAATTAACAGGAACCATATAAACAGCTTTAGTTTTGTAATCTATATGATTAACATCCAGTGGCGACACTTTCATTAAGAGTGTGTGATAGTACATGTTGTTTATATGATACTGCCGCTCCACACTTCGCCGTGTTCTTTTCTGAAAGAAACTAGCAAGATTGCAATAGGAAGCGTGGCAGTCGTTTTGTCGCTATCACTCACCCGCCAGAGGCAAGCAGGTCTCTCCAATGTACCCCAGATATTATTTTGCTCTGCGAACTGTGATCATTATCATATACAGTGCGTAAAATAAAACACATGAACCAAACTTTGCACTTCTTGAAGCAAATCTACACTGAGGTGACGAACGTCTTGTGATATCTCCAAGTGTCGTGTCTGACCTCCTTTTGCCTGGTGTAGTGCAGCATCTGGACGTGGCATGGATTCAACAAGTCGTTGGAAGTCTCTTGCAGACGTATTGAGCCGTGCCGCCTCTATAGACTTCCGAAATTGCGGAATTGTGGCCGGTGTACGAACTGACTACGTCTCATAAATGTTAGATGGGATTCATTTCGGGCGATCTGTGTGTCCAGAATGTTGTTCCGACGAATCGCGAACTATTGATGCTCGGTGACATGTCTGGGAACATGGAGCTCATTAATGGCTTTAGATGGTCTCCAAGTAGCCGAACATAGCCATTTACACTCAGTGGTCGGTTCGGTTGACCATTGGACCCAGTCAGTCCCATGTAAACACAGCCCACACCGTTTTGGAACCACTATCAGCTTGCTCAGTGCCTTGTTGACGACCTAGGTCTTTGGCTTCATGGGATCTGCGTCAGATTCGAAAACTACCGTCAGCTCTTGCGAACTGAAATCGGGACTCATCTGACCAGACCACGGTTTTCCAGTCGTCTATGGTCCGCTCGATAAGGTCATGAGCCCAGGAGAGACGCTGGAGGCGATGTCGTGCTATTAGCAAAGGTACTCGCTTAGTAATCTGCTGCGATAGCCCATTAGCGCCAAATTTCGCCGCAGTGTTCTAACAGATAAGTTCACTGTATGTCGCACACTGATTTCTCCAGTTATTTTACGCAGTGTTGTGAGCCGTGGTACTGCTCAATCCTTTACAAAATCAAAATTACAACCTCACTACAGTTATTTAAAGAAAATAGGAAACCCGGGATCACTGGTGATGGACAAGCTTGTGGTTGTTTTACAATTTTAATTTGGCTCAAAACAGACTTTCTTATAAACTTCAATTCGGACATTTACCCTCCTACTGATGCAATACACAAATTTGCACTTTAACTGAATTACATAAACACGAATAATAGCCATATTTTGCATCCGCAACCAAAACATAGATAGTAGGCACGGTGAATAATCAATCATAAACAATCGTTCTTGTTTAACCATATCTCAAAAGGCTAGTAGCACTATACACTTCCAACCCACAGTTACACAGCCACATAATACCACAACTTCACTAAAAAAATTAAAAAAAATAAGGTCATAAAGCTTAATGAAACTGAACTGCGCACATAAAGGTCCGCAGTGAAACATGCTTATACTAAAAATGCAACGTGGGCCAGCCAAGGTCGCAAAACTGGCACACACGAAAAATAACAAGTTGCACATTCATTAAAAATGGTTCAAATGGCTCTGAGCACTATGGGACTTAACAGCTATGGTCATCAGTCCCCTAGAACTTAGAACTACTTAAACCTAACTAACCTAAAGACATCACACAACACCCAGTCATCACGATGCAGAGAAAATCCCTGACCCCGCCGGGAATCGAACCCGGAAACCCGGGCGCGGGAAGCGAGAACGCTACCGCACGACCACGAGCTGAGGACGCACATTCATTAAAGACACACAAATAATTAACATAAGTGTTGAATAAGAATGGCTAGTAATAACAAGTAAAATAACTTAGAGAAACGCTAATATTTACAAAGTGGCCTCACTTAACTTTAGACAACAGCGTTAAGGCCCACAGCAGTATTTGGAAGCAATAACGCTACGGCCTGCGGGCAATACGAGCGTTCACTCCCCACGGCTTGTGCACAGGCTCACAAGGAGGCGGTATACACACTCCTGGAAATTGAAATAAGAACACCGTGAATTCATTGTCCCAGGAAGGGGAAACTTTATTGACACATTCCTGGGGTCAGATACATCACATGATCACATTGACAGAACCACAGGCACATAGACACAGGCAACAGAGCATGCACAATGTCGGCACTAGTACAGTGTATATCCACCTTTCGCAGCAATGCAGGCTGCTATTCTCCCATGGAGACGATCGTAGAGATGCTGGATGTAGTCCTGTGGAACGGCTTGCCATGCCATTTCCACCTGGCGCCTCAGTCGGACCAGCGTTCGTGCTGGACGTGCAGACCGCGTGAGACGACGCTTCATCCAGTCCCAAACATGCTCAGTGGGGGACAGATCCGGAGATCTTGCTGGCCAGGGTAGTTGACTTACACCTTCTAGAGCACGTTGGGTGGCACGGGATACATGCGGACGTGCATTGTCCTGTTGGAACAGCAAGTTCCCTTGCCGGTCTAGGAATGGTAGAACGATGGGTTCGATGACGATTTGGATGTACCGTGCACTATTCAGTGTCCCCTCGACGATCACCAGTGGTGTACGGCCAGTGTAGGAGATCGCTCCCCACACCATGATGCCGGGTGTTGGCCCTGTGTGCCTCGGTCGTATGCAGTCCTGATTGTGGCGCTCACCTGCACGGCGCCAAACACGCATACGACCATCATTGGCACCAAGGCAGAAGAGACTCTCATCGCTGAAGACGACACGTCTCCATTCGTCCCTCCATTCACGCCTGTCGCGACACCACTGGAGGCGGGCTGCACGATGTTGGGGCGTGAGCGGAAGACGGCCTAACGGTGTGCGGGACCGTAGCCCAGCTTCATGGAGACGGTTGCGAATGGTCCTCGCCGATACCCCAGGAGCAACAGTGTCCCTAATTTGCTGGGAAGTGGTGGTGCGGTCCCCTACGGCACTGCGTAGGATCCTACGGTCTTGGCGTGCATCCGTGCGTCGCTGCGGTCCGGTCCCAGGTCGACGGGCACGTGCACCTTCCGCCGACCACTGGCGACAACATCGATGTACTGTGGAGACCTCACGCCCCACGTGTTGAGCAATTCGGCGGTACGTCCACCCGGCCTCCCGCATGCCCACTATACGCCCTCGCTCAAAGTCCGTCAACTGCACATACGGTTCACGTCCACGCTGTCGAGGCATGCTACCAGTGTTAAAGACTGCGATGGAGCTCCGTATGCCACGGCAAACTGGCTGACACTGACGGCGGCGGTGCACAAATGCTGCGCAGCTAGCGCCATTCGACGGCCAACACCGCGGTTCCTGGTGTGTCTGCTGTGCCGTGCGTGTGATCATTGCTTGTACAGTCCTCTCGCAGTGTCCGGAGCAAGTATGGTGGGTCTGACACACCGGTGTCAATGTGTTCTTTTTTCCATTTCCAGGAGTGTATTTATATAATGTCCGACCGGCCTCATAATGCGCGGTCCTGACAAGAATCCACAACCGCACCGACACCACGAAACGAGTAGACTTAACAAATGGCCTGCAGCACAAATAGATCGCAATGAAAACGAGGTCAAATCACAGCGACACTAGAATATATAATAACCATGCCCCAAAATTGTTATGGAGCAATACTCTAACAGTACCCGTCTCCCAGTAAATTAGCAGGAAACTTAGAGATCACTTGCAGTTGACTTAAGGCACTTTCCACATTAAATAAACATACCAAATTCTGCCGTGACAAATGATTAAACGATTAACCCTACGGCTGCCGGGCGCGTACACAACGGCAACAAGTCCCCAAGCGGTCAATACGTCCTAAAACAAGTTAAAACTTGCATGAAAACCACTTAAAACACACACTCCACAAATGATGAGCCTCCTTAAAACAGCCACTGTGGAAACAAGTTCATAATCATCTCCGGCAGCTACCCATGCCACAATAAGTTTCAACAATCTTCTTAGTTAAACACAGAATAACTTGGAGCTTCCAAATTACGAGCTGGGAATCTGGTCAGCGTGAGACGACGGACTCACCACAAAGTCAAGGCGCCAAATGATCGGCGACGAAAGCCAAGGACGGCGAGGCCCATGCACCACGGTTAGGGACGCCGGCTTGTTATCAACACAAGTTGGCTCGATGAACGCCGACCGGAGACTCTTCCGTCACACGTTCACCCGGTAAACCCGCCGAGGGGAGCAGTCAAAGATAGCGAGACAGCCGAATATCGATATCAGCGATGCAAGTAGAACACCCTAGCGCCAGCCGCCACGGCTCATGTTGCTTGTCTGTTAGAGCTGACAACTCTACACAAACGCTGCTGCTCTCGGTCGTTACGTGAGAGCCGTTGACCTTTGCTTTGTTCGTGGTGAGAAGTAACGCCCGAAATTTGGTATCCTCGGCAGAATCTTGACACTGTGGATATCGGACTATTGAATTCCCTAGCGATTACCGAAATGGAATGTCCCATGCGTCTAACTCCCACTACCAAGCCGTGATCAAATCTGTTAATCCTCGTGGGGCCATAATGCGTCGTAAACATTTTCACATCAATCACCTTAGTATAAATGGAATCCCGCCAAGGCCATGCCCTTTTATACCAGTACCACTATAAGTGCGGATATCGCTATCTCATGAGCTTTGTCACTTCAGTGCGCAACTCTAGTGTGTTAAGGACACTCGTCGTAGCGTCCACGACCCTGGAGGTGTGACTGCTGCCACGGAGCGCGAGACGCCGGCAGGCCGGGTGTAACTGAGACTGAATGGACCGGAGTGCTGGCACTATCGGACGCACCACGCCGCGCCGGCGATGACACCTGATCAGAGGTGCGCCGCGTTTGCAGTGAGAGGCTTGTCGGCTGTGCTGTGCTTTGCGCGGCGCGGCGCGGTAAGCGATATGTTTGCAGAAGCGGCCGCCAGGAATCGATGCCACGCCCCCTACCCCCACCAAGCCCCCCCACCCCCCTCCGTGCCCCGGTAAACGGTCCGGGACTCATCGCCGCCACCGGCGTTCGCCAGTAATCCCCGCTGGCCAAACAGCGCGTGTCCCACTCTGCATACGTGGGACACGGCGAAGCCAGTTCATTTCATTCGCCACAACCATGAAAACAGTACGATCATCTATTTCTCTCTGCCCCCCCCCCCTCTCTCCTCTCTCTCTTCTCTCTCTCTCTCTCTCTCTCCGGTTTACAGAGCGGGGAGAGGCAGTAATTAGTACACTCGACCCCTATTTAGGAGGGCGCTGGATCGGGTCCGCTACAACCATTCCAGCTTTTGGCTGCACGTGGTGTCACTCCTTTGAGACGACCTCTGGGATGGCTCCAAGCGAAAAGACAGAACTGTCCTTTTCACCCAAATCGAGCTTAATCTCCAGTTTCAATGAGCGCTCCATATACAGGGTGTTTCAACGTCTTTGGGATGTGTAGGGGTTAAAGATCGCGTCGTGGGGAACATCTGTTGTTAGAGATGCAATGTCGGCTGTCGCTTCCCGGCAACGCCAGGTATCGTTTAAAACTGATTAAGCCCCTGAGACGCGCCAGGATGTAGGCACACGATGGCGCTCGTATGCAGTCTGAATTGCATATCATCCAGTCATTTGCTCTGCGTCAGAGACAGTAATATGTGCAAAATTAATCTTCATTCGTATGGAATGATTGCATCATGATGTTACGAACTTTCAAGGATCATGTAGGGGGTAAATGTATCTCTTTCGGGGTCCTACTCTGTATCGTTCATACCGATTGGCGCAGTAGGTCAGCCTCAGTAGTGACGTCATTTTCGGTTCTTTATCCGAAGTTCCTATTCAGTAACCTTCTGAGACCTGTTACCGATTGGTCCTCCTGCCGATATTCCGACAACTGTACCGAGAGGTTTTCAATTTCGGTATGACCCTCTCGTTCAGTTAGGTGAGTTTTATTAACACCTAGAATTTGTTATTTTAAACATATTGAGCGGTTTTAGCTTCGGATATAGTGATTGTGTTACCGAAGAATCACCAGGGCGCATCTGGGTGGAAATTGAGTTCATAATAGACTATTTTCCTTTGTTAGATATATGGTTTGTATTGCTGTTACTGTGAATGATTTTAACATAAAAAACAGTTTCGGTCAATATTCTCACAAAATACCTTTTATTTTTACGTAATTAAGAGTTTAAAAAATCATTAAATTTCGAAAGGTAGGGTCTGCTTACGTATATCACATGAGTGTTAGCTGAAATTACTAGCGACTTCGCGTACTTTTTTCCGCAAATGGTTTACTTACTAATTATCGAAACGCGATTAATACTTTTAAGTAATAATGCAAAGCAGTTTTGACCAGCCAGCGTGTTGGGTCGGGGGTTTAGTTACCCTCTGTAATAAAAAAACTGACTAAACGGATCGACGAACAACCTGAACGAGTCATCGGACGTCCGCCCGGAACAAGTTCAGCGAACAGTATATTATAGAACAAAAATAAGGTAAAAAAAGGATGGGTACTAATATTTTTCCCCCCTTCGTGTTTGTAACACATTCTGAGACTTGGTTAATCGTCAACGTCCAGCATTTTTCTGATATATACGTTGTCCTTCACACGTAAGAGCGCGCTTTCTCAGTGATGAGTATCGTAGATTTCGTGACTTCCATATGTTTGAGAAATTAATGACGAAATTGCTGTGTGTGAAACAACTGACAGTGAAATTTATACTTTTTCTTGTGACAAATAATTCACCACTTCTTTCTGAATACGTAGCAATTTCCGAGTGTGTGATCAGACAGGAGTATATGAGCGCAACTTAAATTACTGCGAATGAAACTAGCAGTAGTCGTCTCTATACTTTAGCTTGTCACAAGTATTTATCTGCGATCGAATCCTTAACAACAGTAGACAGAGATGAAAGATTCCTGCCACAATATTTTTAGCTATACCACCATAAATGAAAAATTTTGATTCATCAGATACATGTTATAAACTACACCGAACTTCTATAGCTGCACTCACCACACGCTCTCGAAAAGACGTTTTTTTTAAAAAAATTTGTTTTTATGAACCAAATCGTTGATGTATCACATAGGGAAGTAGGCTTCTTCATCATCTGAATCTCTAGGAGCGAGTTACAACCACATTCTATGCATGTTCTTATTCTTTGACACTCTCTTAGACAATTTTTCGGGTTCGTGGAGATGTGTTCCGTCTATGCAACTATCTGAAGACAGTTTGTTTAGAGCCATGTGCGTTTTGCTTCTTTTATTTGTGAAGCATCTTCAGGAATAAAAGAAGCGAAACGCGTATGGCAGTAAAGAAATTGCCTTCAAATTAGCTGCTTAGACGAAATATACCTCCATGAATTTTGAAGCAACTAAGGAACGACGGAAAACAGAAAAAGTGACGAATTTTTCTGGTGTTTCGATACATGTATTTGTACAATGTGGTAGTACACTCCATTCCTAACTCATATTCCGAAACATAAAATCCAAAACAACAGATCGATGTGAATGTGAATAAAATGACATTAAGTGACATTTATGACAGTTTCCAGAACACAGTGAATATTCTATCGTTATCATGCATTCGTGGAAGCACGTGGTCAGCGAAATTTGAACAGTATTACGTACTCTAACCACACTTTTCGGTACTGCGAAGAATAGAGTGCCTGTGTCGGTTGCCAACCGCTTCGGGTTCGTGCCGCTGTGGCGCTACAGTGCGCATGCGCGGATCTGAGGCAGATTGCTTTTGACTAGTTGGCGCGAGGAGAACTGACAACAGCGTTTTGGTTCGCTAGAACCGTTCGGCATCGCTTCCGAAATGCTTACAGAAAAATGTTGGGACTCTCCTTCGAAAACAAGACCGTTTGGTGTGCTAGAGTACCGAACCGATCGGCAAAATGGCGGAAAGATAGAGAATAGGGCTCCTGGCCTAGAAACGCCCCAGTCGAAAATCACAAACGAACATCGTTCTGATACCTATGATGATGGAACACATGAGCTGGTAATTCCTAAGATTGTAGGGTAGGCAACTTTTAAAGGTTGTAGATCGCCCAAAACAAGAAAAAATGTCTAGTAAATGTGAATTTTAAAATGCATATCTTAACACCTATGGGCACTTATTCATCTACAATACTGTGAAACACCTCTCTTCTACTGAACAAGTACCCACAACACCTAAGGTGTGCACCGTACAGCTCATGTTTACTGGGCAATTTTTTATTGTTTTAGTCCATACTACCACCACTGAAAGTAGCCCACCCTACACTCTTAACAACAGCACTACTGCCCGTACGTGTTTTGCAGTGTCAGAGGTATGAGAAACATTTTCGCTTGTATAGTTCGACTCGGTCGTTTCTGATCCAAGGACCCTTATCTCAAACTGGTACGTTTACACTTCTCCATCATTCCTGAAAATTGGTAGCGTGATGACGGAATCGCCCTGCATAACACATTAAATACTAACAGCTGGCGCTCCTTCACAATACATTGATGTCAACAATAATTTCAGCATTTTCGAAATGCTTATCTAATTATTTTACAGAGACAATCATAAAGATGTCGGATGCCATCTAGGGAATTTCTCACCCTACTTCCATCTCTGGGCGCACTTAGTCGCACGACGTTGTTTATGATGAAGACTGGAGCTAACATCTTACCATCATGTTCCACGTTTTATCATTGGCTGACCTGCACAGTTGCAGAACTTTTGAAGGAGTAAATTGGGTAAAGAGAGGAGGGAGTACTGAGCTGTTATTCCGGTAGAGGAATGCATCTGTTTGAATTGTAGATACAACATTCATTCGTCTGGTTGCATGTCCCACTGATCTCCATTTCGTTTTGATTTCTACCATAGTTATATCTTCCACTGGATTCTGTTCTCTGATGCCGGCCGCGGTGGTCTCGCGGTTCTAGGCGCGCAGTCCGGAACCGGGCGACTGCTACGGTCGCAGGTTCGAATCCTGCCTCGGGCATGGATGTGTGTGATGTCCTTAGCTTAGTTAGGTTTAAGTAGTTCTAAGTTCTAGGGGACTGATGACCACAGCTGTTAAGTCCCATAGTGCACAGAGCCATTGTTCTCTGATGTATTTGTTTTACCGTCTCTGCAAGTAATTCCCAAAATGCATATCTTCATTGCTCTCTGAACAACCCTCGATTTTTGAATGCAGTACGCATTAAAGGTCTTTGTCTCGCAACCGTGGGTCAAAACTGCTAAGATGCACAGATTGTGAATTTTCCTTTTCTGACATTTCGGAGCGCCTTATTTAATTTTCCAAAAAATTTCAGTTAATTTTTACAATACCGTATATTTCTCTTCCTGTCCTTCCAATCATAGTCTTCAAGTTTTTTTCTGAATTCTCATTCAATCAGAGTCGATATATCATCTGTAATACATTTGGTGGAATGGATTTCAGACTTTGACACCTTGAGGGCGAGTTAGTTAACAGCGTCTACATGTAACACATATACATTCCCCATAATGCGCTCCATACAGATTGTTACTTAACTGGTTCTAATAGGTTTGTGGTGCGTACGTCAGCATTGGACACAGGGTTCCCGTGAATTCTCACTACGGTGCAATAAGTACTAGAGCCTTGGTTCTCGATACTCACCTTTTGCAGCTCGAACACCAATGCATAAACTGCTCGAGATATGGAAACGAATTAATTGATAAACGGGTCGAGATACAGAAACCAGTATTTGGATGTCTGATGCCAGAACTGTGTAGGCAGTATTGTGCTGTATGATTAATATTTTTAACATAATTTCTCACAAAAACTAAAGAGCGATTCTTCGTTGGGAAACTTCAGACAGAGTACAAGAAATGACAGGGATCGTTAGTAAAAGACGCATTTCGCTGTAATAAATTTTTCATAAGATACTAAACAGAAAATATATCGTAGTAGGACAGTGTAGAACTGAAACAGATTACTTTTTATGGAACAATAAGCAAAAACATGCAGCATTTGACAGTTCTACAACACTTTGGAATGCCAAGTGATCAAAGACTTGTAACATTCGGAGAACAGCTAGATAGAATGCTAGAAAGAAACAGAATCGTAAAAAAGGAGGAATACTTCAGAATAGGGAGATTATCAGTTAACTAAGCAGTAACTTCAGTACACGGTAAAATGAAGAGTATACAGATGTAAGCCAAAGGGGGAGTTACGTAATATTTGTACTTAACATCAAAAGATTTTCAGATACTGGGAAAGCCAATTTACAGAACCTCCAGTTTAACGAGGAATCTACTGAGGATTTGTCGATAGCTTCGAGCAAAGATAGAATGAAAAAAATGTACACTTATATCATACTGTACAAGATCGTCGTCAAATATACATAGACGGGAATGGAAAGTGTTAAACCATGGACTTCTTGAATAGAGGTAACAAACTGATACTCAGTGTTAACATGACAATGGGACATGTTTGTTGAAATTTCATTATTATGGGAATTTAATCTTACTATTTCCAGTACAGAGAGAAGCTATCCTTAAAAATGGAGAGTTGTCTGAGTACATGATTGCTATCAGGTGCCGGCCAGAATGGCCGAGCGGTTCTAGGCGCTTCAGTCTGGGACCGCGCTACCGTCACGGTCGCAGGTTCGAATCCTGCCTCGGACATGGATGTGTGTGATGTCCTTAGGTTAGTTAGGTTTAAGTAGATCTAAGTTCTAAGGGACTGATGACCTCAGATGTTAAGTCCCATAGTGCTCACAGCCATTTTTTGTTTCGTCGCATTCATTAACACAAGCCGGCCGCGGTGGTCTAGCGGTTCTAGGCGCTCAGTCCGAAGCCGCGCGACTGCTACGGTCGCAGGTTCGAATCCTGCCTCGGGCATGGATGTGTGTGATGTCCTTAGGTTAGTTAGGTTTAAGTAGTTCTAAGTTCTAGGGGACTGATGGCCATAGATGTTAAGTCCCATAGTGCTCAGAGCCATTAGAACCATTTTTGCTGTCAGGTATTACTAACGGTACTGGGACGCCTCAGATACAGATCGCAACACAGCATGCCCTGAGGATGTAAACGTTCAGCTTACCACCATCTTCCGGACCCTGAAAAAAGTCCAATCATTGGCATGAAAGAAATCCTAGCATAACACTTACAGATCCCACAGACATTTGCCCGTAGTGCTCTAGTGCGATGACTGCAGAAGGTGCGTTGACGAAGTGTCCTCCGGACAGTAGGATGGCGTGACAAGGAGGCACGGGTGCTTCTAGAAGGACTTCACCACGAGAATATCGCAGTTACGTTCTGCTGGCTTTGACGGACACACGAATGACAACAGCTGAAATCGGACGTAGGTCATAGGCGGTGTGTCACCACGAGACATCCGGAACAGATTACTGGAAGCTGCGTTAGAATCCCGAGTAGTCTCACACGGTTCACCGCTGATACCGTACCACAGACAACAGGGCTTCGCACAGTGCAGAGCCAGAGTCAGCTGGAACATTGAGTCGCGCTCTGCGGCCTTCGGCGACGACGCTTGATTCTGTTCGTGGCGGGCAGGTTGACGTGAACGTGTCTATAGACAACCTGGTGGAAAATCATGGCAATCAGCGATTCTTTGCATGCTCTGGAACCATAATGCAGGGAGCTACTGGCTATGACAACAGGTCTAGTATGGTAACAGTAAAACAAGGGTTGAATGCTTGCAATATGTGGCAAGAATTATAAACCCTGTTGCCTTATCCTTGATGACCAGGGTACCCAGTAACACATTCTAGCAGGATAATAGAAGGTCTCACTTTGCAGTTCGCAGCACAAGTTGCTTGGGAATGTACAGATCCTTGATTGTCCTTCACAATCCATTGATTTCTCACCCGTTGAGCACGTCTGGAATGTGT
Organism: Schistocerca piceifrons; assembly: GCF_021461385.2. Lineage (NCBI taxonomy): Eukaryota > Metazoa > Arthropoda > Insecta > Orthoptera > Acrididae > Schistocerca > Schistocerca piceifrons. The sequence goes on from NC_060142.1 coordinate 644,942,071, forward strand.
CGGTAATACCTGCTCTTTTATAACCGAGAAATTCCTCAAAGTGACGTGAGGAGGCAGTTTGCTTCCATGCCACAAGGAATGCAACAGTTTAACCGTGTTCCTTGGGGTTACCCCTCAAACTGATGTTCACGATGCGCGTAGGTTCCTAATGGAATGAAATTTTAATAATTTTCCATCCATTATGTGGTGAATATATCCATAGCGTTTCACAAATGGTTAACTGATGCTTCATAATGTAACATTTCTCATTTCTCACAGTTTATTTCACAAAATCTTTTACAAAACACTTTCTTGGGCACTGGATTACTTTTGTGAAGTAGTTTTATGATTCTCTTATAAATAATGTCACGTAGAGGGAGGTGTACGTAGATGAATGACGATCACTAACTTCACTTAACGAAGGTTTATTCAGCACTTGCTGATACAAGAGCGTGGAGCGGACTGCCTCCGGCCAGAACATATACGGTATATATACAGCTACAGAACATTCCAATACAATGATTCTTGCCACTTATGGATACTTCTAAAATGTACTCGAACCGACTATAGAAATTAAAATGTTTCAGTTCAGAGGAGCTTTGAACTCACGACCCTCCATACAACAATCCCGTATTATAACCACTATACTTTTTTTTTACACGTATTTTTCCCATTACATCAATTGAAAAACAAACAGTAAAGAAAATGACTGTTAGAAATAAAAAAAATTCTGGGGAGCGGGACTCGATCCAACGACCCGGCGATTACGGGGCTTGAACGCTAACCCCTTTTTTTTATTGAACAAACTGAGAGTACATATATATACACAAAGCAACAGTTCTTCAAGGTACCAGTTAAACATATACAAATGAGTGTTAGGTAAACAAATTATTAGAATAACATTAAATACAACAAAACATAACATATTTTGTCTTCTTCCTTTTTTTTGAATAATATTTATTGAACAAACTAAAAGTACATATATAGACACTATGCAAGAGTTCTTCAAGGTACCATTTAAACATATACAAATGACTGTTAGTTAAACAAAAAATATTAGAAAAACTTTAAATACAACAAAATATAACATTCTGTCTTCTTCCTTTTTTATTTTATTTTTTTATTTATTTTATTTTATTTTATTTTATTTTTTTAATTGTCGATGCATGAGAACGTGGATAAGGGTGTTCCATCATGTGACCGGTAAGCATGACACACCCCAAGTTTGAGGGGGGTCAAGGAAGACGCTGCGGAGATAACCGGCAAAAGTTGGTCGGTAAGATGGTTTTCGGGTGAGGATGCTATGCGCGGTCACAACTTTGTACCAGAAGTCAAGGACTGTATGCGGACCACTCTGAAAGAGGTATTCTGAAGCCTGTCCTCAAAACCAGATTTGGGTATGGTGCTTAGCAAGAGGGTAGTGAAATGTCTGGGGCAACAACAGGAAATCCGGGTTTACCGTCGTTGGTGGGGCACGGAGGTAAAAGCCCGCGATTCGTTGGATGAGGAGCCATACGTATCGTTTCAGGGGGCACGTGAGACGGTGCTCGTCGGTGTCTTCGAGCTGACAGTCAGGGCAGAGTGGGAAGGTGGCCAGTCCTATGCGATAAAGTCGACTATTAGTCGGGAATTTGCCATAGACTAAAACATACCAGAGTGCAGAGACAGACGACGGTAAAAAGGGTGCATGTACACACCCCCAAACCGTTCGCTAGTTAATGTCAGGATGCTGTAGCACCATGGGGTCGCAAGGGTTGGACAGCATAAACAAACGATAATAATCTTTTGTACGGGGAGGACGGGTGACTGGAAGATCGGCCCGAAGGTAGCTGAGTTCTATGAAACAATTGGCGACGTGGTACAATAATGGAGAAATGGGTGCCACAGTGAACGGTGGATCGAGAGAAGCTGGTCGGAGGACATCTAAGAGACTGCGCGTTAAGGTAGCGACCGGCCCCCGCCAGTGCCGCAACATAGTATGGACAAAGAGTGCAGAAGATCGTGCCCGCACGTAGACGAGTCCTAGGCCACCTTTTGCAGGAGGCAGTGTTAGAGTGTTGAAGCGGACTTTGAAAAGCGCCCCTGCTGACACGAAATATCCTTGTCGCACGCCGCATCGTTGATCATTTTGACGTAGACGGTACTGCTAACTGGGGACAGACAAGTGGTTGTCAGTTAGATCGCGAATAAATCGTTCTGCCTCCAGGGTCTTGGGTCGGGCGAAGTCGGAACAAAAGTTGAAACGTAATGTCTTCTTCCGATAGTTGTGAGCTATGGTGGTCTACAAGGAAAATGGCACTTACAGCGGCCGAGGTAAACACAAACACACGGTGCGCGCCTAGCCCGCAGCGCTCTGGCGCGTGACCGCCTCGCAGCACTGCCGGCGGCAGACTGTACTAAGGCGACTGCGCTCTCGGCTTCTGCTGGGGCATTGCTCCCTCCTTGAGAGAACAGCGTCTCCGTGTTACGTCGTCCTAGTCCGGGAACGAGTCATCGGTCCTGCATACTCCGACTCCCGATGACTGATGTTCGCCCTAGCGGTGATCTTCGTAGAACTTCCCTTGCCGCTACGATCATCGGTACCTTTCCGCTTGTTGCCTGTCGCTGGAGCCTCGAATTTACCCTGGGTTGCAGGATTCTTATAGGGCTTCATTTGAAGGACGTGGACCGTATCTCTGATCTTTCGTCGTCTTGTGTCGGGGTCGAAATCTTCAACTTCGTAAGTAACATCAGACAACTGTCTTACAACTTTATAAGGTCCAAAATAGCGCCTGAGGAGCTTCTCAGAGAGACCAACTTTCCGAACAGGAGTGAAGATCCAGACGAGGTTCAAATGGCTCTGAGCACTATGGGACTCAACTGCTGAGGTCATTAGTCCCCTAGAACTTAGAACTAGTTAAACCTAACTAACCTAAGGACATCACAAACGTCCATGCCCGAGGCAGGATTCGAACCTGCGACCGTAGCGGTCTTGCGCCTTTAACCGCACGGCCACTTCGGCCGGCTCCAGACGAGGTCACCAGGCTGGTAGACAACAGGGCGTTGGGTCGCATCATTCCTTCGGCGATCGTTTTCTTGAGCCTGCAGCTTGCGGGGTCGAGCTAACTACCGAGCTTCCTCAGCACTGGTTAACACCTGTACAAGAAGCAGTAGACAACAGCGGATCCCCACTCCGTCCGCCGTAGCAACCTATTATAACAAAGTTCCCCTTTCCATCCTCCTCAAGTGATCAATCACAACTACGACCTTTCAGAACTATAACGTAACGTCATACTCAACTAGCGGCAATGACAAAACCTAAGTTATTCCCCACAGCTGGAGCACATCAGCAGGCCTAGAATAAGGCCATTGTAACCTTGGCCCAAATGTTGTTTTCATAGTTTTTTTTTCTTTTTACTTTATGACGCTGTACGATGCTCAGAAAACTTTTAGGCCTGAACACCTTTTCGCTTACACCACCCGCTCCCTCCACAAATGCTCTGTAGCTCTCCCGGCGTAGCTCACTGTCGAAGCTCCCGTTGGGAAACAAGATCGACAGGAGCACACACTGAACAGCAGTGATTAATAACGGACCTCCATTATGTTACATATTCCATTGCACGACTCATATAACCCTCATCATACTTGAACTGGCAGCAAATAATTTACTGGACACGACCGAGCTAAAGTGAGACACGCTCCTCAGCTAATGCAAAAGGCCGCTAAAGCACATCAGTCTGGGCTGGCCAGGCCAAGTTACATCACGGACTACCTGCTGATATCGGATGTACTGTCGGCATGTACCGAGCAGTTATCACATAACACAGCACAGGAGACGGACCAGAGTCATGACGCTGTCGAGGGAGCGGAATAACGGAGTCACAGTGATGTAGGTAATCTGATTGCATTCTACACGTGCTAAGTGGGATTTATGTCAAGGAAATGGATAGGCCAGTGCATTCGCCGAATATCCTCTCGTTCCAAGAGCTGCTCCACCTGCGCTGTTCGATGCGGTCGCTCATTGCCATCCCTTGAATGAAGTAATGGTCGAATGCACCCATGAAAGACGTACACAGGGAAGGAATACAGTGTCACGATATCGTTAACTGGTGAGTGCGCCGGGTTCACACATTTGGAGATCAGTACGCCCATGCAGTATTATGGCTCCACATGCCAAGATACCTCGTCTATAAAAATGATCGTGTTCGCCTGTGTTGGACCTGCCATCACTTGGCAAGAGATATTGCACCAAGAAACATTGTCGAACGTGATCGTTCACATCCCATTAAGAACTATTTCTCGCCTTTTTTGGTGCCAAGAGAACCATCATAAATCGCGGTGACTCCAATGTAATTATTGTTTTTCAATAAGAGTTGCGTTTCCGTTCTTGCTGTTGTGTATTTCTTTCAATTACATTCTGTACTGTAGCGTAGTTGTTCTATGTATGGTCCAGTGGAGTATGGTACTTGACGGTGACACATGATGTCATAGTTTCGTAATTAAGTTTTGCACACTATTGTCTTATTGGGATGGATCAATACATCGATCATTTCGACAGATGACTGAGTATTATCTTCAAAATTTGAGAAAACTGGGAAGATGTGCTAAGACTGACGAAATAACCACAGTCAGCCAATAATTCATAAAACCTAAAAATAGCTTGTGGCTAGGATAAAGGTAGAAACTCAAGAAATTCAACCTATCGGTAAACTGTGTGTCAGGTTTGCAAGTTATGGTCATTCTTTTCCAAGAAGGCTCGAAAGACATGGAAAGAGTAAGTATGAAAGGGAACAGCTTCCAGGGACTACATGAAGAATATTCTTTGAGTCGTCTTGAATTTTAAATAAAGCGTGTTTTCTGCAACTAGTCCAAGCTTTCATTTGAAGAACAGTGACATGACAAGAGAAACTTCCAAAGCTTTCACCGTTACCTACAGCCAATGTTTTGTGGCCAGATTGTCAGAAGAAGTGAGGTAATGGTTGCTTGATCCTGTAGATCTGCCCATGGGCTATGTCCAGGTAGCTCAGAAGGAAGATCATTTCTCGTCCTTATCTACCCATTTCATTTTTGGCGTCTATGACGTGATTTTTCCAATGCTTGTTCTTACCAAGAGCCGACTTGCTTGGAAACTGCACCATCTGAAGTGTGTGTGTGTGTGTGTGTGTGTGTGTGTGTGTGTGTGTGTGTAATACGTGTCTACAAACATGTAGCAGTATTGTATCGCTACTTGTGCTGCCATAGACATTCTAGAAACAAGGGAGAATACATTATACAATTATTATACCAGTTATGTACAATTTATTCTAAATTATTGCAGCAGCTATAAAACAATAGTTAAACAGGAAGTATCAAAAATAGTCATGTAAACATATGTTTGGAAAGGTGTTGATTTTGAGTCATTCGAACAGCTTTGAACAAGGGCACATCATCTGTTTGCAGTTTTCATTTCTTAATGTCATTTCACAAAAAATAGTGACATTAATCAAAATTACGTACTCATGCTTCTATACGCCAGTGGAATCGTCTGATTTTCGAACTTTTGCACGTTTCCAAAGACGCCTGAGTCGGAAGATTTTAAAGGTTTGTAATGAAACGTTGCATAAACTATTAGTTACTCTTGTTGCTAGTACCACAATCTATAGAATACATGGGTGTGTTCATCAAGCTAATTTTTACCGTTAACGCCACATGAAATATCCTTCCAATGCTAACGAAAAAGCGAAGTGTTTTTGGTGCTGCGATTACGCAACAGTTTCTTTCTTTTTAGGGGAGGAGCTGCCTCGAAGTATGTCCATACATACTGCATATGATAGTATAGCCTACAAACTGGAAGAGTTACTGTCTTACTTTTGCACTTAAAAACTGTGCTGCTAAGAATCGCAACACCAACGTTGAAACATAAAAGCAAACGTTTACGCAAAACAAATTCCACGTTACTAGTATCAGAAACAAAGGAAGTAAATCTATACGAAGCACATGTGTAGAAAATCATGTCTGAAGCGTAAGCCACAGCTTTTCAAGTCAGACTGAGAAGTAGGAAAGGTACGTAGCAGAAAATACTACATGAAAGAGAGCGGCCTCATTAAGAGAAGATAAAATGCGCTCGCAAATAACGAATGCAGAATTTATTTTGTATGGCTAAAATTTGTTTTTATGAGAATAATTACTATACTCCAATATTTGCAAATGAGAGATTGATATTCACAAACGGAACAGCAATTTACATAGAGCACTGACTGTTATTTGTAAATTCATTTCCATCAAACAAAATAGCTAAGCTATTACTGAATATTACGTGTAATGCTGTTACCATACGTGGGGATCAGTATGAAGCGTACCGTTAGCGTTACAAACCCTATGTTATTATTATGATCATCACTATAATAAGTAATATTAGTCTTATTATTGCCGGCCGATGTGGCCGAGCGCTTCTAGGCGCTACAGTCTGGAACCGCACGACCGCTACGGTCGCAGGTTCGAATCCTACCTCGGGCATGGATGTGTGTGATGTCCTTAGGTTAGTTAGGTTTAAGTAGTTCTAAATTCTAAGGGACTGATGACCTCAGATGTTAAGTCCCATAGTGCTCAGAGCCATTTGAGCCAAGTCTTTTTATTATCGTTGTTCTGGCGTCTTATACATTTAGTGTAGATGATATACTCTGATATCAGAGCCGGATGACGTTTCTCACAACTCTTTTCTGTTCTCTCTCACAAATATCTGTATTCGAAGCAGTCTGGCCGCGCGGGGTAGCCGAGTGGTCTTGGGCGCCTTGTCACGGTCCGCGCGGCTCCCCCCGTCGGAGGTTCGAGTCCTCCCTCCGGCATGGGTGTGTGTGTTGTCCTTAGCGTAAGTTAGCTTAAGTTAGATTAAGTAATGTGCAAGCTTAGGGACCGATGACCTCAGCAGTTTGGTCCCATAAGACCTTACAACAAATTTCCAAATTTCGAAGCAGTCTGAGACAACAGTAGATTACCACTCCTAGAGCGTTATATTTTTATTCTCACATTTAATAAACTGAGTGCCTGAGTGATGCTTCTTTCGATTACATTTCATTATCTTACGATTCTGTTAACAGTAAAAAACCCAATTTATCAGGTTTAGCTACCATAAGTTCTCCGTAAGTTGACACTGGAAACTAGATTTTGTTTTTTTGCAGAGTATTACGCAGTCACGAAACGTTCTCTCAGATAAAAGATACACACTGAACAGAGACTTGATCACAGGAAAAGATATTGAAGGTTTCTAAATTTGACCTACGTGTCGGTTTCAAACCTAAACATGACTTCGGCATGACTCTGATAGGCTGTGCGTGATTTATCTTATGGTCTAAGCCGTACAAAGTGCCAACCCATTCAAACTGGTCCTTACCACTGTACGGAAACGTCGCTGTTTGTGAGAGACAGTTTACCACTGTGGCAGGACGACGATGGAGAAGATTTTAATGATGTGAGCGAGCCAAGTGATAGTAGGAGTACGAAGGGGAACTTGGCCTGCACTCGGAAATATGTACCACAAAGAGTGGCAAACAATCAGTTCTCACGGTGGTGACTGGAACATATCAGTGCCATCTGTGGACAGGAAACCTCATTGTCAGGATAATAACAATAACAAAAGAGGTAAACTTATTTTGCAGTGCCTCATTAAATCTTTCATGCCGGATCTATTATGCTCTGCGCAATCTATGGGCGAGTAGCACAACGTATTAATAATAAGGCGGAAATAACTGAAACTGTGGGACAATATTACCACAGGTCTCCTCCCTGTCGCTCACTGAAAGCTGGGCGCCACATGGCCGGGAGGCCAGAGTGACTATAGCGCCGAGGCAGTTGAAGGAACGGGGAAAGTGGTGTTCTTCATCTCAACATGGCCCGGAGACAATGCCTGGATGACTTCACACATGGAACAACAATGAGGAAACTAGGAGAAGGAAGAAGTGTGACGAGTGTAGCTCAGGAGAATGGTATCGTTCACAGCATTGTTTCAGGTGCACTGGGAGTGTTCCAAGCCAGACGAACTGACGCCCTGAGGACAGGTGGTGTTCGACCATTACAGCAGCAGACGACCGCTGTGTTGCGCAACGGGCAACAAAGAACCCACGTCAACTAGCGGTGCAGTTGCAGCTACATGTGACACGACTGCAAGAATGGCAATCTCGCACCCGACACTGGCACGGCGACTGCATGGGGCAGTCTCTTCGCCTGAAGACCAGTACGTTGTGGGATAATATTTTTGAATATTCGTTTATGATCACAAAATTGTTAGGTCCTCAGACTGTGGGTTTTGTTCAACGATGACCATCCAAAGATCTGTAGCAAAACATATGACAAAAAATGCAACTCGTGGAGTGTCTACATCCTAAAACAATAAAATAGACCATAACAAAAAGTACTGCTAACACGCGCTTGGAAAACATGCGCTTAAAATATGACGAGGCGTGCTTGTTTTAAAACATGTTCTAATATAATGAAGCCATAGTGTCATCGTCAAAAGGTAAACACAATGTCAGCTTAGCATAATCTACATCTACATCTACGTGATTACTCTGCTATTCACAATAAAGTGCTTGGCAGAGGGTTCAATGAACCACCTAATGGTTTATCTGTAAATCATGTCATACGCCTATACAATAGAGTAAAGAAACGAAAAAGAAACAGGAGGAAAAAGCAGCTCACTCAAGAGATAGGACTAATAAAAAAAATGGAAACCATACCAACGAAATTTCACGGCAATATCTCCTGGCAAATACAAAAATATTTCAGAAATTCTAATGTTAGCCGTGGGTTTCAAGTTAACAACATACTAAAACGTCGAATAAAATATAATTTTAAAAGTGTATATGACAAATTTGATGGCTTTGGATTATACAAGACTGAGCGTAATATCCGTGGTAAATACTGTACCAGCCAAACTGGCCTTTCTTTTAACGTAAGGTGTAAGGAGCATTCTCAGCTGGTTAACAAAACTGATTTGGGGTTGAATTCATCAGAAAATGGTCACACTATAGGGAGTATCTACAACAGTATCCGTATTCGCCACAGGGCTGCAAAGAGTCCGCGCTCTCAACTTGTTGGAAGTGCTTGAAATTTACCAAGCGAAGAACAACAGCCAGAAAGAGTGCTCAACGGGCAGAGCGCATTTGTACCCAATGCCTAATTTGCTTTTCATTAACTAGATAATCTTATTAGTTGACTGGTACGGTGTTTTGTCATTCCTTTCTTGGAACGGCGTGTCGCAGTGTACGAGCGGCCCTGTGGCGTTTAAGCTCCTGTGACTATTTCTCGCCTACGCGACATTCTGGCCTCAAGCCGCCAGCAGAGGGTGCTGATTATTTACTACGGTCTGCTTTTTCGTACATTTGGCTTATTTCCCTAATTACTTCCTCGTTTTTATATTATTCTGTTAACTCCGTACGCTTGATATTATGTATGTCATCACATTTTTATCTAAAATCCTGACAAGAGCGTTTCAGAATTGCGTATCGTCACCATTCCCTAAAAACATTCTAAATTTAACTTAAGTCGTGTTTTTAATTTATTGTATTTTATCTGTGTAATAACGTACAGACTTGGTAAGCCCGCCATAGGCTTTAGCCGCTGTATTCTTCTTCTTATTGTAGTTCGCAGAGTTATACAACTGACGCATATGTGGAGGCTTATAGTAGCGGCATCTAAAGAGCTCACCACGCAAACGTTTTGACGTTTTGTGGCTACTTTAGTGCCACTTCGTTATCCGAACAGTAGCGCTACTAACAAGATGATTGCACCGACACTGTGGATAGGTATATATCATATTTTAAATATGTGCGACAATGCTATGCCGACTTCTTGTGTATCTTTTGACGATGCGTATATGGTTTTATTATACACTGAGATGACCTCCTAATATCATGTCGGACCTCCTTTTTCCCAGCTTAGTGTGGAAACTCGATGTGGCGTCGGCTCGACAAGTCGTCAGAAAACTCCTGCAAAAGTATTGAGCCATGCTGCCTCTATAGCCGTCCATAATTGCGAAGGTGTTGCCGGCGCAGTATTTTGTGCACGAACTGACCGCTCGATTACCCTCGGATGTTTTGGATTTGTGGTAAGGTCTTATCGGACCAAACTGCTGAGGTCATCGGTCCCTAAGGTTACGCACTACTTAATCTACCTTAAACTAACTTACGCCAAGGACAACACACACAGCCATGCCAAGGAAGGGCTCGAATCTCCGACGGGGTTTCATATCTTTCCCTGAAAATTTCTTACAATTTGAAATCTGGTTCCATAATATCTGTCTTACCATTATATAATCAGTGTGAAAACTTCCGGTGTCTCTAAGTCTCTTCCAAGTATATAATATTTTTCTATGATTCTTAAACCAACTGTTAGCGATGATTAAATTATGCTCTGTACAAATTTCTACGAGGTGGTTTCCTCTTTCATTCCTTGCCCCCAGTTCATATTGACCTAGTACTTTTCCTTCTTTTCCTTTTCCTGCTATCATATTCCAATCCCCCACCACGATTAAATTTTCGTCTCCTTTAACTATATGAATAATTTCTTTTCTTTCATCATACAGTTCTTCAATCTCTTCATCATCTGCGGAACTAGTTGGTACGTAAACTCGTACTGCTGAGGTAGGCATTGGTTTCGTGTCTATCCTGGCTACGATATTTTCTTATTCATTGATAAACATACCTCGGCATTACTCCTATTTGATTTCATATTTATAACCCTGTATTCACCTGACCAGAAGTCCTGTTCCTCCTGCCACCGAACTTCACTAATTCCCTCTTTATCTAACTTTAACCTATCCACTTCCCGTTCAAAATTTTCTAACCTACCTGCCACATTAAAGAAACTGACATTCCACGCTTCGATCCGTAGAACGCCCGTTTTGTCTCTCCTAATGACAACATTCTCCTGAGTAGTCCCCGCCCGGATATCCGAATCGGGGACTGTTTTACCTGCGGAATATTTTACCCAAGAGGACGCCATCATCATTTAACCCTACAGCAGAGCTGCATGCCCTCGGAAAAAATTACGGCTGTAGTTTCTCCAAGCTGTTAGCCGCTCGTAGCACCAGCACAGCAAGGCCGCTTTGGTTGATGTTGCAAGGCCAGGTTAGTCAATCATCCAGACTGTTGCCCCAGTACCTACTGACAAGCCTGCTGCTACTCTTCAGGAACCACACGTTTGTCTGGCCTCTCAACAGACATCCCTTCATTGTGTTTGCACCTACGGTACAGCTATCTGTATCGCTGAGGCACGCAAGCCAAGCCACATCACCAACGGCTAGGTCCACGGTTCCACTTATACCATCTTCTAGTTAATATTATCCATTCATTCTCTTCTTTCCCTCGCCGATTCTGTGAATCACCTAGTCGTTCTCCTCGTTCTCCGCATTCTGCCGAAAACCCACACTACAAACGCTTCCTTCTCCGTTTTTTTTTTATTTTCCTACAGTCCACAATTCACTTTCATAGAAATGAAATGAAATGATCGTATGGCATTGTTGGCCGGGAGGCCCCATGCGGGGAAGTTCGGCCGCAGTATTGCAAGTCCTTTTTAATTGATGCCACTTCGGCGACTTGCGAGTCAATGATGATGAAATGATGATGAAGAACACACAACACCCAGTCATCCCGAGGCATGGAAAACGCCTGACCCCGCCGGGAATCGAACCCGGGACCCCGTGCACGGGAAGCGAGGACGCTACCGCAAGACAACGAGCTGCGGACACTTTCATAGAATGCTATCCATTAAATGAAATTTGTTTCTCAAATTGCCTTTGTTTGATACTAGCAGATTGTATTTGGCGAAGTATGTTTCCTTCGCCTGTGCTGGTCTGCTCTTTATATCCTCCTTGTCTTGTGCACAATTTTGCTTCCAATGAAGCAAAACATCTTCACTTCATCTACTACGTGGAACGAAATTAGGATGTTAATTCAATCGCTAATCTGATTTCTTCAGCACCTGAATACTTTAGACTTTCTCTGATTATTCACAGTTCAATTCTATGCTCTTGTTTTCACTCCATTTTAATACAATTTCTGAACCTTTTTCTATTTCGCTCTGTGATGTCACCGCCAGACACCACACTTGCTAGGTGGTAGCCTTTAAATCGGCCGCGGTCCATTAGTATACGTCGGACCCGCGAGTCGCCACTATCAGTGATTGCAGACCGATCGCCGCCACACGGCAGGTCTAGAGAGACTTCCTAGCACTCGCCCAGTTGTACAACCGACTTTGCTAGCGATGGTTCACCGTTTACATACGCTCTCATTTGCAGAGACGACAGTTTAGCATAGCCTTCAGCTACGTCATTTGCTACGACCTAGCAAGGCACCATATTCAGGTACTATAATTACTTCAAGAGTGTATTCTGAACAGATAATATCGTGAATCATGTACCGTCAAGAGCGACGTTCATCATTAATGGATTAAAGTTAAGTATGAAACTAATTACGTCCGCTTTCTGAATTCTCATTCCTTGTCATGTTCCAGACCTCACGTCAGTATAGTTCTTCCCTCCTCACGCCAGCCTGCGTGAACTGAAACGCGTGCATTTCGGCCTCCACTCGTAACACGGTGTTGGCTCTTCTGCTAACACGAAACGCTCATTACATCTTCGATATGCAGGATCATCAGTTTAGCATAAGGACTACATCCCCCCCCCCCACCCCATCGCTATATTTAAACAGATCATACCTCTCTTGCTCTTTCTCCTTTTTACCTTCTTACACCTTCTTCTTTATCGTATACTGTGTGTGCCCCGTCTTCTTTATAGTGTACTCCCTTTTCTTTTTTGGGGAGGCGGGAAGTATTTTCAAACACTTCACACTGACGCTCTTTACAGCACGACCAGTTCTACGTATCCATTTTGATTTTTCGTAAGTCTTATCATAATTATCAAGCACAACAGCAGAACTACCTCTCTGGTGCGTTCACGTTTCCTAAAGCCAAACTGATGACCTAACAGATGGGGGATTTTGTTTTCCGTTCTTCTGTATACTATTCAGAAAAATGGATGTCTGAGTTGATTTCATCATAGTTACAGCCTTTATACTCCCCTCCCCTTAATCAGGATTACGTGGATGATATTCTTAACAAAGTTTCTCCGGTCTCATCGATTTTACTCAGAATGTTGAATACAGCTTCATAAAACTAAAAAGTGGCTTATAATAGCTGCAATTTCATATTTTCACCGCATCTTTGGGGGCACCTTGTACCATTGGTACAGTTCAGGTTAACCTACGCCGCCTGTGCGCCGAGTGCAACTCACTACGCCTTTGGGACGTTAGTGATACTCTGCAAGATTAGTTACGGCGCGTTGAGGAAGAGGACAATGGAGACGACCTGCGACCACTAGCGCCTCTTCCTTAAGGCAGCTGCTGCACGTGCGGTAGACATGTCGATTTAGTATTCCACGTGACCCGATATCAGTACCCGACGCAGAGACAAGACGAAAATTATGAGTCGCGGGCTTCGCACGCTGCTTAAGATAAGGGTGCCGCAGGGAGGAAGGAGCAGAGTGGGGAGAGAGAGAGAAAGAAGAACGAGGGAAGGAAGGGGAAAAAAGCGTCTTGCGCGTCCCACGTTCTGCCCCTGGAGGAGCGGCCGAGGTGGGCGCGCCGCACGCCGGCAATGAATGTGGCCGCTTATCGCCGCGCGACTTAACCACAGCGGTGGCAGGCGGCTGGCGGGAGGGGAACACAAAAAGGAAGACGGGAAAGGAAGCCGCGCCACGGCTCAAGTTTTAATTCTTATCGCTCAGGTAGGCAAGACTTAGGCTGGTCGGAAACTCGGACTCCACATCTTACGCGAGGGCCTGACACCGCTCGAACAAATACGCACCTGCTTTTGGCATAAGAGGCTGATTGGCGAAACTTTTGCATGTCCTTCAAGAAGGGATAATATCTCCAAGCTATATGCGTATGATTACGATTAGACATACTATGCGGTGTGTGTGTGTGTGTGTGTGTGTGTGTGTGTGTGTGTGTGTGTAAGTTTGTGAGTTGGAGGTCTCCGATTCCAAAGGCTGACGCACAGGTTAATGTAACTGAATCGTAAACAGGGTGTTTCAGAAGTGATTATCAATACTCAGGGATATGACAGGAACGATCATTCGAAACAAAAAAGTAAACATGGGCTCTAAAACCATACCTTAAGAGCTATGAGCAATTCTTGATCTTCGATACTGTGAAACTAATCTCATCTGCCGCCAGCTCTTAGCTTTCCATATTTTGCGGTGTAGTATGGACCAAAACAAGAAAAACGGTCCAGTAAATACGTGCTCTAAAATGCATAACTTAAGAGCTATGAGCACTTGTGTAACTAACCTGTTTCTACGGGTTATTACGTTATTATTGGGAATGGAAATGCTTATTGATTGTGAAATTAACGTGATAAGAATAGGGTCGCCACCGACTATAATCATACAACTAATCAAAGGTTTGGCCGAGTCGGAAAATAAATTAATTTGATCACAGACAAAAAACTCATGACAGTGCATACATTGTGATATCGCTCATATGGGATGCGATGTAATTAATAGTATAGCCAGTGCACTGTTCACGAGAATTAAACATTTAAAATAAAATAGAAAGTGCATGAACACTGTGCATAAGATAAGCTTCCGGCAACACACCTGAAAATAAGACTTAATCTAAAGCATTTGTTTTAAAATGAAAGGGGGAACTAATCACTGGACCTGAGCGTAAGGAAACATGTTGGATGTGATAACGGGAAAGCTACGAGGTGAGTGGCTTAGGTGCAAAACAGTAACCTTGTAACCTCCCCCTCACTTATCGACCTTAATGACAGTGAAAAATTAAACCGCGTGTACCTAATGGAAATTTGGGAAAAAGCAATCGTCACCGAAGTTAATTTGTCGGTAAAAATGGAGGAAAGAGTTACATCTAAATGAAAGAAAAAATGCAAATGAAACTGGTGGAAATTAATTTTGAAAAGGGGTAAAGTTAATAAAGAAAGTAAATGTGCGGCCGTTACGTTAACAATTAACTAGCGGTAATTAGATATTTGAGATTTGGGGGAAATTACGGTCGCCATTCCTAAGGACAATTACTATAGTAACTGAAAAAAGAAAGGTTATTACACGTATAATTAGCACTAGAAGCGTGGCAACTGAAGGTTGACACATGTAGTGTGAAAACTGAAAGTTTGACAGAAGTAATAAATTTCGCTACACTCTGACTTAATTCAGCAAAAGAATTAATAAAACCGGAAAATCGAAAGTTAATTTAGTGACTGAAGTTAATAGTGAGCTTTCTTTCTGAAGCACATCGAAATTCAGTAAAATACGGTTAGTCTTGGACTACCTCAACAATCATTTCAAAAGCTACTTGAATCTACGCAATTTAGAAATAAGAGGTTTAACTTTGAACTTGAATTAAATGATTCTGAACAATTAACAATAGTAAAATTTAGTACGTACCAAGCTGAGCTGCAGTCACAGGTAACTAAAATACGGTAACAAAACTCGCACTCTTAATTTGTGCTTGTGCAATCTAAATATTGTAGCCATCTATGATTACCTTAACTGAACTTTGAAATTAAAGCAGTGAAATCGAATGATGCTGGCGTTTGAATTTCAACGACACTCGGGCTCATTTCGGAATAGGAAGGGACCCTGCTTGGCAATGCAATTGGGACAATGAGCAACAAAGGTTCATGCTAAGTTGCTGTAATTTTGTAATGCAACCATTTTAAAAGTTTGAAAAGCTGAGGTCTGCCATACAGTTCTAAAACTTTACGTGCTTCCAGTCTTCCTTGTTGGATGATTGAAGGTTTGAAGCCGTCGATCGAGGAGGTGGCGACAGTCACTCATTGTCGGCCGTCGCTGTTGCAGAAGCTGGATGTTGGCGCGCCTTCTTCTCGACACGGTCACCAGACGAAATGGGCTCTTGATGTGCGCCAGCTAATGCTTCCCGTCCGCGACACCATGTCAGAAACTATCATCGCAAGTCGAGCGCAATTACATGCTGCCAAACCCCGAAAGCGCGGCAACTTGCGGGAGCTTCACACCACACACCTGCTCCACTGCACCACCCCAGCCAGACTCTCCCTCTGCCCGCGCTCCACGCGACAGAGTTAACACTACCAAAGATCCTAAACACTTTGGTTCTCCACACGACCTATCGATGTATTCGTTGGATAGCATAGTTTTCCCTAGGCCATACCCAGCGTATAAATACAAATAATATTCACAAAACAAACCAATTATACATCGACGTAAATGCATATATATACAAATAGTAAAACAATTACAATATACAAAGACACAGAACTGTCATATCTTCGGGTGACAAAATAAGGAAAAAATCGATAGTACAATAGATGGAAATAGAAGGATATGCATTTCCGGCGTTACAACCTCGTAATACAAGAGAAAACTGTGGATAAAATCATTTACTCCCCAGACATGGATGTGAGGCATGTACACAATTCCTGATAACATTAATTCCTAAAACATTAAAGAAAAGCATCGATACGTTCGCCGTTATAATCTACACCTAAAATCATTGGTGTGGATCATTCATACAACTGCGGTTGCCTGATGACTGCCTGCAATGCCACGGTACACGTTTCGCAGCACACCCGCGTGCCCACGTGGTTTGTGGAGACACAATTTCTAGGTATCGTGGCCAAGTTGCAACAATATCACATCACGAAATCATGAACAGATAACATTCTTTAAAACACACATGAGGTCGGACAGTTAGTGATGACGGTAGCCCAACAAACTCTTATGTTCATCCACGTGGTTGGCTCCCCACGTACGAAAGATACATAAAGCAAGGAAAATTTACGAGAGGGCAAAGCTATTAATACTTAGAAAAATAAAAGCGTATACAGGCACAGCTGAAGGCAAACAGGCATTCATACAGAAGCGAGTGCTCACTTCTTATAGTTGTGACACCTTTGTGTGGCGCTCTTCCGGCGGATCCAAGTCTGCTATAGAAATTTACTAAAAGAAAAATCTGCCGAAGTTGTGCTTTCCTTGCTGCGACAAGGCAAAGCAATCTCTCGGAGTTGAAAAGCGAGACCAAAAGCTAACAGCTCTCCTCTGGCCAAGTAACAACGCGCCACGCGGTCAGTCTAACTCACCCTTCTTCGACTGGAGCACAGCTGTGGACGCTTCCCGTACCGGAGGCAGACTGCCCCGCTTTTTCATCTCCAGCCTCTTCCACGCTCCGCGTGGCCCGGAAAACCCAAAGAAGCCATTTCCGCCACCAACCTAACGCAGGTAGATTTCTCACAAGTAGCGCAAACCTCTTTGTCTACTTGACCACTATGAGAGTTGGCTATTGTGTACTACTGTATGACTATCGCAGACTTCCTGCAGCAGACTGCGCCACAGTCTAGCAACGTGACACACAACCACATTCATTTATTCGCTTATGAAGAAAGAGAAACAAGGAAAAGAAAGGCCACATTCATTTATTCACTTATGAAGAAAGAGAAACAAGGAAAAGAAAGAGAGATGCTAGTGAAAGTGGGCTACCGGACTAATGAAATGTGGCTACAGGACCCTCTCACTTGCTCATCTTCGCTTCTTTGAATTACAACTCTTCAGATGAACAAGCGCTCATAATTTTTAAGGTATGAAGTTTAGAGTACATGTTTACTTGACTTTTTTTCGGTTTTGGTGTCCGCCTGCTTAGTTGGGTGCTACCATGCTCGCCTCCCATGCAAGCGATTCCCGGCCGGGTTGGAGATTTTCTCCGCTCGGTGCTGGGTGTTGTGTTCTCCACCTCATCATTTAATCCTCATCACGGGCGCGCAAGTCGCCCAATGCGACGTCAAATGAATTAAGACTTGCACTTGGCGGCCGAACTTCCCCGAATAGGGGTCTCCCGGCCAATGTTGCCAACCGCTCATTTCCATTTTTTTTCCTTGTTTTGGTCCATACCACTTCCAAAAATATGGAAAGCAAAGAGCTTGCAGTAGAAGAGATTTGTTTCACAGTATCAAAGATCAAGAATTGCTCATAGCTCTTAAGGTATGGTTCTAGAGCCCATGTTTACTTTTTTGTTTCGAATGATCATCCCTGTCAAATCCATGAATACTGACCATCACTTCTGAAACACCCTGTATAAGAACAGAATAGTGCAGTCATTTATTGTGAGCACGAAACAGGGATGGCGCGTCGTACTGAAGTGAAATACAGTCACCTACTTCGAGAGAATACTGCACACTGAGGTGACAAAAGTCGTGGGATACCTCATAATAACGTGTCGGACCTCCATTTGCACCGGCGTAGTGCAGCAATTCGACATGGCATGGACTCATCGAGTCGTTGGAAGCCCCTGCAAAAATACTGAGCCCTCCGTTATTGCAAAAGTGCAGCCAATGCACAATTTTGTGCACGAACTGACCTCTCGGTTATGTCTCATAAATATTCGATGGGAAGCATGTCGGGCGATCTCGGTGGCCAAATTGAAAGGGTACAGTACCGCCCGACGTTGAAAATAGGTACAACATACTTCATTATTCTTGTCAGAACAACACATTTTTTGTAAAAATGACTCAATTTCAATTAATACAGCGAAGCTGGATACCAGTGTGGGAAAGAATGACAATTTATTTATTTAATTGATCACATGTGCTCTCCCACAAAATAAATCCCTACATCCAGTTTGGCGAGATCTGTGAAATGAATGAATGTACGGTCGTCTGCTAACTGCAGATAGTGGATGTGAATATATGATCATCTTTGAGACGATCCTGTGGCCACCTTTGGTGGGACCAAAGAGATGAAATTTACCTGAGTTTTGAGCGCCTGAAATGTGGCTGACCAATACGGTAGCAAGGTGCTCCCCCAGTTCGGCAGAGGTGCGAGAGGACCTGAAGAACGGCCATGTTTCGACACTCTGCCGCTGGATCTAGTGTTGGTAAGACCTGTCTTAGGCGTGCTCCGTAAGGTCAAAGGAGTGGAGACATGGTATGCATGTGAAATACTTAAGAGTAGTTACTCTGTTTCAGGAACTTTTGTGGGGCGAATTAAATGTCAGGCAGGTAATATTAATTGGATCATAGTAATCTTCAGGTGTGACCAACGGTCACAATGAAACCATGTGTAGCAATAAGTTGAGATACTTCTGAGTGCTTAAGTTAAGCTGAATTACTAGCGTGTGTACCATAAGTTGGAAATATTTAAGAAATGGCGTGTGCAGGACTTGAAATTAGAGAGGAGTACTTCCACGTGGTGAGTATTGTGTGAGTCTCAATCTGTGTATGAGACAAAGGATAAAGAGAAGTACTCGTCCATGGTATCAGTTGAGGACTCGCGTGTGTGATGAATATGTTCTTAATATTACTTTGCGTGTTGTGTTTCCGTGTGACGCTTGATTCAAACTATAATACTCTGAGAGAGAAGCAAGGTAAGTCAGCCGTCTATCCAGCAACGCCACTTGGCTTGCATTGCACAGGAAGACGTGCATATATCTCCAGAGTTCATAGTAGGAAAGTAGAATTACGAAGTGGGGCAGTGTCGTGTGAAACTGGGATAAATATTAATTGAAGTAGGAAAGCTGAAAGTGATAATGTTGTGACTATTCCTTGTGTTGTATTTCACGTTGTAGTGTGGTGTATGTCATGTAATTTAAGTATGTGTGGTTTGCATGGGAGAGTAGCAAGGTAGTTTCAGAGGTAGTGGGTTATGCGTGTTCCTTTTGTACCGCTCGGTCTGGAGGAAAGTTTCGTGATGATGGTTGTGAGAGTCGAAGTGTGAGATATAGAAAAAGATCCACCATCCATCCAGAAAGTGCACGGTAGCGTTAAATAATTACGAGACCATAAGGTAGAGAATCACAAATGTAAAGCCATGCCCACTGGGCGGGATTTCTCATGTGTTATTGTTGTAGGTTATAGAATTTGTGTGTTTAGATTATAGAATTTGTGTGTTTATGTTATAGAATTTATCGGAATAAATAAGATAGTGAAAAGAACAAAAAAATTGGTGGCCTTTTCCTTCGAATTGTATGTTGTCATGATATCCAGAATTTATAATGTGTGCGCCATTCATATTCAGTGCGATGGCCACGTGTTGATCAAAGCCGTTAAATAAGAAAGAAAATGTGGTATTGCCAGTGCATAGTGAACAGTCAGAGTTCTGTAAATTACTGATAGTCAGATGTGCATTTCCGTTGCGTAATATTCATACAGGAGGATAATTTGTAACTTAATTGTGAGTATGAGAGTTCATGTTACTCGATAAATAAGAATGAATCCACTCGCTTGGCAGACCACTCATCTTGCAGGCGTGACTGCTTGATGCCACAGTATGAGCAAGGCATGTGGGTGCCTCTCAAAATTATTCGCTCGCATTGTCCAGAATCTTCGTCAAAGCATTCGCGAACCGTTGTGACATGGTGTATTGTCGTCTATAAAAAGACCATCGTTGTTTGCTGTTTGACTAATCTAGCATCGTTGTTAGGGAACATGAAGTGATTGAATGAGTGCAAAAGGTCTACAAGCAACCTGAAATAAGTATATCCAGTCAATCATTGGTTCAGTTGGAAAAAATGACCCAGTCCATTCCGTGTACACACAGCTTACACTACTTTTCGGCCACCACCAGCTTGCGCGGTGCCTGGTTGACAACTTGGGTCCATGGCTTCATGGGGTCTACGCCACACTCGAATCCTACCATCAACTCATACCTCCTGAAATCTGGACTCATCTGATCATGCCATTGTCCTCCCGTCGTCTATGGTCCAACTGATACGGTCACGAGCCCAGGAGAGGTGCTGCAGGCTCTGTCGTGCTGTTAGCAAAGGAACTCGGCTAGTTCGTCTGTTGCCATAGCCCATTAACGCCAAATTTCGGCGCACTGTCCTGACGGATACGCTCGTCGTACGTTCTTCATTAATTTCTGTGGTTATTTCATGCATTGTTGCTTTTATCTTATCACTGACAACTCTGCGCAAGTGCCGCTGCTTTCGGTCGTTAAGTGAAGGCCGTCGCCCACTGTGTTGTCCGTGGTGAGAGGTAATGCCTGAAATTTTGTATTCTCGGCACTTTTTTTGACACTGTGAATCTCGGAATATTGAATTCCGTAACTGTTTCCGAAAAGGAATGTCCCACACGTCTATATCCAACTGCCATTCCGCGTTCAGAGTATGCTAACTCTCGTCGTGCGGCCGTAATCAAGTCCCAAACTTCTCCGTCAATGCACTGTTCTTTTACGTCTTGTATACGTGGTATTACTGGCGTATGCATATGTGCGTATCCCAACATCTTTGTCACCTCAGTGTGGCACTAGTTACTCACAAAAAAAAAAAAACAAAGAAAAAAAAGAAAAAATGGCTTTACCACCTCGCAGGAATAGCACCACCACCTGTTCAAAGAGAGATGGCTACTAACAAGCAACGAAAGGCAGCGGTACAGGAAATTACCCATCCTCTGTATGGGCATGAACTCCATCCGTGAAGACTGAAGTCGAGGAAGAGTTTCCTTAGGATATGAAAGGAACTTAGAACCACTGCTGCAAAAGCTAGGTTACCAGGCCATGACGGGGAAGGGAAAATTTGGAAGTCCCTGAATGGACTGAAATCCGGAGTTGGAAGATCAAATGTTAAATTGGTAAGATGGTGACTGTGGAGAAGAACAGACAGTTCGGCACATGCTTCGGTGTCGACTGTGCCCAGTGTCCTGTACAGAAGATGATCTTCAACAAGCAACAAAGTTTTAGTCAAAAGTAATTTAATCATAACTGTGTAAAATGTATGTATGTATACCTGTATGTTTCCGACACGAGAATAATAATAATTGCGCACACCCGTTCTGCAGCTGACTGAGCAATAAACAGCGCATTGTGGTACGCAGTAACTTACGAAAACAGATGTTAGCAAGACAGCTCGTACCATTTATTCACATAAGGATGCTGGGCCAAGTGGCTGGTTTGCTTATATAAGGGGAACAATAAGGCCATTGATCCGGAGAAGACTGGAGGTGATGCTTAAAGTGACAGGCGGTGTTTGTTTAGATAAGGGGTATAATAAGAGTTGCAGAGCACTACTTACATTTTTCAGAGTAAATTGTTTTACAATGTGAAATGTTTTACATAAGTACTTAAAACCATGATAATCATACTAGACAAGAAAAAATATCAAACAACCACGATGCCTGACAAAAAAAGTGAAGCACCGAGAAGACATGGTTCGGTGTCAGTGTACCTTAGAACACATACACAACATTGGCAGCTATACTAATGACTGCAGTTGCAATTCTCTATGATAAGTAGTACAGAAAGAAGAGTGTGTTAGCACTGTTCATGTTTAACGTAGAGTGTGTATGGGGCATGAATAGCGTCAGATGTCGATAGACCACTGAGAATACATCATCAGCATTTGACAGAATTTGAAAGAGACCTCTTTGTGGGACTCCATTTGGCACCGGGTCGAATTGTACAGTATTCAGATTTTCATTTTCGGGGGGGGGGGGGGTGGAATTTAAAAATGTAGCCGTGACATATTGCACTGGGGTTGTGAGAGTAGACATACTCGTCTCCAAGGTTCAGGTTGACCACCTCTGACCACCACAAGGAAGGACTAATGTGTTGTGCGCCAGGCACATTATATCCACTTCAAGTCTGCATCTGTCATCAAAACCAATCAATTGCCTCTCTCCAATACACTGTTAGCAGTCCTACCAGGAAATTAACGTCCTATATATAGGCTGCTGTTAACACTCAACACCAACCGCTGTATTTGGAGCGTTGACTTGACTAGGAAGTATGGACTATTGATGAGTGGCATCACATTATGTTCACCATTGAGTCACAGATCCTCACTGGTCTAGATACCCATTGTCAGCTAGTATGTCGACGACCTGAGGAGAGGTCCCATTCTTCTAATAGTTTGGAGAAGCATGACAGTGTTACTCCTGGCCTCATCGTGTGTGGAGCCGTCATGTATTATTTTACTTTACTGGAGGTAGTAATCGAGGGAACTCTGGTAGTACAACAGCCTGTCAAGGACATCCTCATGTTTTACTTCTCTTACGTCAGCGTCACTCAACAGTACAATACTGATTCACAAATGGTATGTTTCTATATGAACCGTCTGTGGGACATTGAGAACCTGTTGTAGCAGTATAGTAATATCTCATCCACGTCACTTTTCCTGACCTTGAACATTAGCAATGTCGCATGCTGTCATTGTCCTTGAATGCATGACGTTAGGAGCTATACCCTCCCTTATCAATAATGTCATCACATGAGATAGCAACACATACCCCTTATCAATGGCACCAGAAACATAACATCAAAAGCGCTATAGTCAGTAATGTTCGCGTTGTGCTGAAAATACCATGAAACTGGTAGTCAGTGTGTATCCACCATTTTCGGTGCAAACGGCTAGTATTGTTTATCAAAGAAAAAATACATATGCTTCACCTGAATTGCGTAGAATGGTGCCATGTAAAAAAAGCCTTTATCATTACTACAATATTTCCAAGTAAGAAAAATATGAGCATCACCTGAATTGTATAAACTGGTGTAATTCAGCAAAAGTTCTACCTTCTCAGTAAGATCTTGCTGAAAACAAAGGAAATTTTGGTCTTACGTAAAAACGGTAAGCGGGGCGAAGACTTCCATCCAGTCACTCACAGATCGGTCTGGCCTGGCAACGGAAGACAGCAAAATGAAAGCTGAAATTTTAAATTGAGCATTTGGGAAATCTTTCAGGCAGTAGGATCGTACAAACATACCGCCGTTCAAGTCTCGTACAGATCCCCGTATGGAGGACATAGTGATAGACATCCCTGGGGTTGTGAAGCAGCTGAATGGATTGAAAATAAATAAATCTCCAGGTCCTGATGGGATTCCAATTCGGTTTTACAGAGAGTACTCTACTGCATTGGCTCCTTACTTAGCTTGCATTCATCGCGAATCTCTTGCTCAACGTAAAGCCCCGATCGACTGGAAAAAAGCGCAGGTGACGCCTGTTTATAAGAAGGGTAGAAGGACGGATCCTCAAAATTACAGACCAATATCCTTAACATCAGTTTGTGGCAGGATTCTCGAACATATTCTCAGTTCGAATATAATGAACTTCCTTGGGACAGAGAAGTTGCTGTCCATGCATCAGCACGGCTTTAGAAAGCATCGCTCCTGCGAAACGCAACTTACCCTTTTTTCACATGATATCTTGCGAACCATGGATAAAGGGTATCAGACGGATGCCATATTCCTTGACTTCCGGAAAGCGTTTGACTCGGTGCCCCACTGCAGACTCCTAACTAAGGTACGAGCATATGGGACTGGTTCCCAAGTATGTGAATGGCTCGAAGACTTTTTAAGTAACAGAACCCAGTACATTGTTCTCGATGGTGAATGTTCATCGGAGGTGAGGGTATCATCTGGAGTGCTCCAGGAAAGTGTGGTAGGTCCGCTGTTGTTTTCTATATACATAAATGATCTTTCTGGATAGGGTGGATAGCAATGTGCGGCTGTTCGCTGGTGATGCTGTGGCGTACGGGAAGGTGTCGTCGTTGAGTGACTGTAGGAGGATACAAGATGACTTGGACAGGATTTGTGATTGGTGTAAAGAATGGCACCTAAATCTAAATATAGATAAATGTAAATTAATGCAGATGGATAGGAAAAAGAATCCCGTAATGTCTAAATACTCCATTAGTAGTTTAGCGCTTGACACAGTCACGTTGATTAAATATTTGGGCGTAACATTGCAGAGCGATATGAAGTGGGACAAGCATGTAATGGCAGTTGTGGGGAAGGCGGATAGTCGTCTTCGGTTCATTGGTAGAATTTTGGGAAGATGTGGATCATCTGTAAAGGAGACCGCTTATAAAACACTAATACGACCTATTCTTGAGTACTGCTCGAGCGTTTGGGGTCCCTATCAGGTCGGATTGAGAGAGGACATAGAAGGAATTCAGAGGCAGGCTGCTAGATTTGTTACTGGTAGGTTTGATCATCACACGAGTGTTACGGAAATGCTTCAGGAACTCAGGTGGGAGTCTCTAGAGGAAAGGAGGCGTTCTTTACGTGAATCGCTACTGAGGAAATTTAGAGAACAAGTATTTGAGGCTGACTGCTGTACAATTTTACTGCCGCCAACTTACATTTCACGGAAAGACCACAAAGATAAGGTAAGAGAGATTAGGGCTTGTACAGAGGCATATAGGCAGTCATTTTTCCCTTGTTCTGTTTGGGAGTGGAACAGGGAGAGAAGATGCTAGTTGTGGTACGAGGTACCCTCCGCCACGCACCGTATGGTGGATTGCGGAGTATGTATGTAGATGTAGATGTAGAAGTTCATCTCCCCCACCCTCTCTCTTTCACACACACACACACACACACACACACACACACACACACACAACACACACACACACACACACACACACACACAGTG
This sequence comes from Schistocerca piceifrons, assembly GCF_021461385.2. Taxonomy (NCBI): domain Eukaryota; kingdom Metazoa; phylum Arthropoda; class Insecta; order Orthoptera; family Acrididae; genus Schistocerca; species Schistocerca piceifrons. The sequence continues at coordinate 644,967,414 of NC_060142.1, forward strand.
TGTAATGTGCTAATCTGTATTTCGCTCTTTGTCTCTCTACTTGTTTACATACTTCACTAAAAATATTTCTGTCAATTACTGTACTGTCTCATAATAAAATTTCATCTTAATCTCTCTCTGTTTTATGATCCACTAAAATGTTTATGTCAAATACTTTACTGCCTCATCAATAAATTTCACCCTCCCTCTTTCTCTATCTCTCTGATGCTTATTCGGATGAGCGATCAGCAATATATTGCAGGTAGGGAATGGGCAAAGCAAACAAAAATGCTCTAGATTCAATTTTTTTAATGTTTTAACACAGTCAGCTACAAATCCCATTAAATGCTTTTTACATTTTCAAGCATACACTGCAAATTGCAGCACAAATCATTTGTCATCTTATCTTCTCACACAATGGAAACATGGCTTTAACACATGTTCTTATTCATCTTTATATGAATATTTTTAGAATTTCATCTATTGTGAAAAGTTGGTTGTTACATCCCGAGTAAATATATGAAAAATCTCCATCAGTTAACCAATTTTCAACAGTTATATCTGCTTTAAGGAAAGAAAGAAGGCAAAAGGGCTCAAAAAATGGATTTCAATGTTTTTTTTGTAAATGAAATGCCTACTACTTTCTGCATTTTGTTTCATAAAAATACAACAATTTTTTCGTGAGTTATGATGGTTTTCCTGACACTCTGTGTGATCTGGCGTTGAAATTCCATGCCTTCTTTTTAGCACCATGCAGAGATAATGCACAAGTCTCGTTTATTCCTTGTACATTATTTTCTGCTTTGTTGTTTAATCCTATCAAGGTTTCCTACCCTGTATCTGCTATCGATACTCATCGTCCGATCGTGTTTGTTATTGTTTTCGAAGGCTATTGGATGTACTTAGTGAAGTTTGTTGCGAGTGAAGTAAGTGTTGATTTATATTTCCTCTGGTTTCGCACGTTTTCATAAAAATACCGCGAATAAAGAAATGTTGCGAATGTAGGAAACATGAGAAAAGCTGTATGGGCTGTCTCTTTGCTTATGCTTTCCATAAACAAAAATCCTCAGCACTGCCTTTGCCAGAGACTTGGCGCAAGTGCAGGAGACGCGCACATAAACATTCTTTACTTGCAGCAATAATGAATGAAATTAAACCTACATTTCGAGGTCCTTGTAAAGATACTTTGTTGAAGAAATGTCTTAATGGGAAAACGCAAAATTCAAGTGATTGTGTGATTTCTGTCATTTGGACACGGTTACCGAAAACCGTATTTGTTCCGATTACAACCCTGAATTCTGTAGTTCATGGTGCTGCTTATGCTTCAATGATGGTGTAACAAGAAAAAGTGGTTGTTCTGGAAGTGCAGGGAAAAAACCTAGTGGAAATACTGAAAAATCCTTGATGAAAATACACAAAGAGAAAATTTAAAATGCAGAAAAGAGACTACACAGAAGAAAGAGGAATCAAGAGAAGAAAAAAGATCAGTATGATTTAGATGATGCTCAATATGGTGCACGAAAATATTAGTGGTAAGTAATTCTCATCAATAACGATACTAAAATTGCAGTACTAAAGATTAAATAGATTTTTCTCAAGACTACTTTTTTAATTTTCAAGTTCACGGTTTTTTAAATTAATTTGGTTCGGAATATGAAATTTGGTCAGTTTGTACTCAGAATGGTAATAAGTTACTGCAAGAAAATTGAGAACCACCAACCCAACAGAAACTGTTTTATAATAATTAAGGTATTAAAAAGAGTAAAATTTTATTAGTAAAAGAATAAAAAAAAATTTTCTTCAAATACATAAGAGGTATTTTGTTCATTTCACTTGTAAATGCAGGTATATATGTTCTATAGATTCAGTAAAGGTTTCACTGTTTTGACACTTATAATTCTTTGAGGAGTGTACCCATTCAAAGCGCGAAATAGGATTGGGAGAATAGAGACCAAATTGCCTTCCATCTCCCCTTAATAAAGCCGACGTAACATTGAATTGCGTTTTAAGGGCAAACGGTGTAGAATATTAGAGATATATCTATAATGTAACTATCATCCAGTTACACAAAATTGTTGAGGCTTTCGTGGCCACTTGTTGACAAACTGCCTATTGGCTTCTGTCTCGGGTTCTTCGCCAGCACGAGTGGCTGGCATTGTCAAAGTTTCACCCTCCATTGCCGGTGGTGAACTGGAGCCGAGATCGCGGGCGCAGACTATATGTACCTGGCGCGCCAACGTCCGAGGGCTTCTCCGCGGTCATTTCCGGTGCGGTTCTCCTCTTGCTACCTGCGACGGTCGTTCGCTGCAGTACGGGAAGCCAGGATCCGTTTACCTTAAGGCTTTCCTCTTCCTTGTGAAACTGTTCGCGTGTTTTTGTATTTCTACAGCTTCTCTGAACAAGCGCGTGTGATAGTGCTTCTCTACAGCCAGAACTTCCGTGTCGGCGAATTTTATTACGTGGTCGGTCTCATTCAGTGCGTGCTCTGCCACGGCCGATTTCTCCACCTGCCTCAACCTGCAATGTCGCTTATGCTCTTTGATCCTAGTGTTAATGGATCGTCCAGTCATTCCGACATAAACTTTTCCGCATGTGCATGGTATGCGGTATATTCCCGACATTGCAAGTGGGACTCTTTTCTCCTTCGCCGATCTAAGACACTCTTTGATCTTCCTTCTTGGTTTGAAAATCGTCTTTACGTCATGTTTGCGCAATATACGGCCGATTCTGTCCGTCACTCTGGGAATGTATGGCAGAAAGGCCGTACCCGACATTTCTTTTTCTGGTTCCTTACTTCGCCGAGTGTTTGGCTCTGTTACACTTCTAATATAATTTGTGGAGTACCCATTGCTCCTCAGGACAGTTTCCAGGTGTTGCATTTTTCGTTTGAGGTGTTGCGGCTCACATATTCGTCCTGCTCTCGTTACGAGCGTACTAATCATGCCTCTTTTCTGGCTCGGGTGGTGGTTTGACAGTTTGTGCAGGTATCGGTCCGTGTGAGTCGGTTTTCGATACACGCTGTCCCAGGTTTTCGCCGTCCCTTGTGACCAGCACATCTAGATCAACAAGAAAGAGGAAAACCTTAAGGTAAACGGATCCTGGCTTCCCGTACTGCAGCGAACGACCGTAGCAGGTAGCAAGAGGAGAACCGCACCGGAAATGACCGCGGAGAAGCCCTCGGACGTTGGCGCGCCAGGTACATATAGTCTGCGCCCGCGAGCTCGGCTCCAGTTCACAACCGGCAATGGAGGGTGAAGCTTTGACAATGCCAGCCACTCGTGCTTGCGAAACGTCAGAAAAATCATTAGATGAACGTCGGCCGAAGAACCCGAGACAGAAGCCAATAGTCAGTGTATCATCCAGTTCGTTATACTGTATTGTAAACAGATAACTTTAATACAGTCATTCATATTTTTAGTATACTTCAAGAGCAAAGAAATGTTCAGAAATTATAACGCAATCCTTCTTGAGTGATTGTTTTATTTTCACTCCCACTTCTGAGAGAGTTCAGAAGTGTACATCATAACTAAAACCAATTACTTTGTATGTGAGTGCTGAACAGTGCTGTGAATTAACCACAACAAACGCTGAGAGAGCAAATATTTATTTCCCCTATAGTTCCATCATGTGACACCTTATTAACAGGATGTGACAATTTATATCCTTGCAATATGCGATAACACATATATACACAGTTAGTACTCCGCATATACGAAAAAAGGAGAAGAAATTACGTTAGTTTGTATTACCATTTCGAAATAAAGTGCGGACATGTTATTCACTTTACACTTTACATAAGGAGATAAATCATGCACACAATGGCAGTGGTGTGATAGTCAAGTTCGCCATCAGTTTCAGAGAATCTTGATGGTAGGGGTACGTCTTATAGTCCCTCAAATAAACCAGCACTACCACTCCAAATTTCATCTTAGTGCATCTTATGCTCAAAATTGGCTACTTTCCTCCCTTTGCAATGCCGTCAGTATTTCAGTGTGCTTCTGCAATCACCAAGTGGTTCAAATTCTGCAACACTGAAACAGAAGAATCCCTGCTTTCCTGAATTAAGAAAAATATATATTTTGTTTGCAGTGCTAACCTAGGTTTTGTAGGTCTCTCTCTCTGTCTCTCTCTCTCCCCCTTCTTCCCTCCCTCCCTCTGTGTGTGTGTGTGTGTGTGTGTGTGTGTGTGTGTGTGTGTGTGTGTGTGTGTACAAGAAGAAAGTACTGAAAAATTCTTAAGACGTCTATGATGGCAAAGTGTCAATAACATTCTGCTCATAATAGGTAATTTGATTTTATGACCTCTCGTCCTGCTGAACGAGCACGTTGAGAAAATTCGCTTGAGAAGTCAGAACCTGTTCCAGTATGTAGAAGTCCTTAGCCAGGAAGCTGATAGTTGTTGAGATCTGGTTTCAAGGAATCGTCATATTTCAATGAGCCAAGACAGGTGCACTTGAGCTTCCATGTTTTGCACAATCAAGGAAAAAGAAACGCAAATTCGAATATAGGTATGTCCTCGAGACATGCACATTCAGGGAAGCGTTAACACAGTCTCAAGTGCAAATGTCATCTCTTCATGTTTAAGCTGCATAAAGAAACGCAAATGTTTACACTGACGGCATTTGTAGCGGTAACTATAATTTAGCAGTGGAAATTAACTGCTGCTGCGTGATACATGAGCGCATTGTGGTAAGCCGAGCTGCTGCTCCTCGGGTGTCGAAACAAGAGGCAGCTGTGAGCGCGCACTGCCGCAGAAGATGAGATACTATACGCGCTTCCACTGTCTCGGCAGACAACTTGTTACATGTACAATCTGTTAAGAGCAACATTATGAGGTGGTGAACTTGCAGCATTGGCGCTATGTTCAGTTCTCTCTGAAATCAAATCTGTGACCAAGACACAGTGTACGCTGTTCAGTATGTGAAACCTTAGGCAATAATTACTTGAACTCTTTCCAAATCTTTCAAATCTGCTACGAGATTCATCTTTTGTGCTTGTCTTTCAACTGATTGAATGTTCTCATACGCAACCTCTCATTCTACAGTTGAGTCTTTCAGTTTGTTTTCGACAGCTATAATGCACTTCGAGCAATAACTCCTGCGTACAGAAGAACATTTTCGATAACATTATTTTAGTGTCATGTGAATTGTTGGCCAGCCCTTTCAAAGCTAATAATTCTACTAATATATAACTCCTGCTTCCTGAAGCTCCTCTTCAATAGGCGTAATTTATTGATCATGTGAATTATTGCCCACCACTTTCAAACCTTCTAGGAATACTAATTATTCTACCAATGTATTAAGATTATTCCAGATGGCATTTCGTTGGAGACTGTCTTCCAATATTGAACGTCAACTGTATTTTCGTTCTGTCTCATGCCAATGTGTACGACATCATCTCTCAATAATGATCTACCACTTTTATCTACAGCAGACTTAGTGATATCGGTACATTTGCAACCTCTGTTTGAATTAACTGATTTACAAGCGAGATAGTTCTGTTTATGTGCAATGATAGTCTCGAGAATTTTGACATACTTCTGAAGAACTCTTATTAGCAGGTTCAATTTTAAACAATAAACTATCTAATCCTCTCATTCCCGGTTATATTATACACTGCTGGCCACCGTAAATGCAACACCAAGAAAGACAAGAGGTAGCACAATAAAATTTATTTTGTAGATAACATGTTGACCAAGTATCAAATGATTACGTTTACAGACGTCTGTGACATGTGGTTCCTGCCAGAATCAGTAGCCAGAGTAGCCGCCATTGTTGGAGATCACCGCTGCCACACGTCTCGGCATTGAGTCAAAGAGACGTTGGATGTGTTCCTGGGGTATAGCAGCCCAAGCAGCTTCCACACGTTGCCAAAGATCATCTGGTGTGGCAGCTGGGGATGTAATCTGGGTCACTCGTTGAGCAACCATGGACCACATGTTTTCTATCGGCGAAAGATCCGGAGAGCGAGCCGGCCAGGGAAGCAATTCAATCTGGTTATTGACGAAGAACCTTTGGACAATGCGTGCCACGTGTGGTCGCGCATTATCCTGTTGAAATATGGCTGTGGTCGAGCCCTGAAGGTAAGGAGGGACAACTGGCTCCAGCACCTCGGATATGTAGCGCCGGCTATTTGAAGTACCGGCAATGCGTACTAGAGGCGTGCGAGAGTAATATCCAATACCGCCCCATACCATAATACCCGATGCAAGACCAGTGTGGCGGTGCATAATGCAGCTGTCCAGCATCCTCTCTCCACGGTGTCTCCACACTCGAATCCGACCATCGTGGTACTGCAGACAGAAGCGTGCCTCGTCAGTAAAGACAACGTCATTCCATTCTGCCGTCCACATCCGTCTGTCATCACACCATTGGCGACGGAGACGTCTGTGGTTCTGCGTCAATGGTAGACGAAGCAATGGACGTCTTGCGGACAGACCACTCTGCTGTAAACGGCGTCGAATGGTACGCGCAGACACTGGATGATGCGTTACAGACGCAATGTGCTGTGCTATGGTTTGGGATGTCACTGAGCGATCCGCCACTGCCATGCGCACAATTTGCCTATCAGCACGTGCAGTGGTGCACCGAGGTGAATGCGATCGACCACGTCGGTCCGTCGTACCCTCCTGCATCCAACGGTCACATATCAGCTTACAGTTGTTTGGTTTCGTCCAACACGACTAGCGATTTCTCTGTATGATAATCCACAATCTCGGTAAGCCACTATCCTTCCTCTATCGAACTCGGATACTTGATCAAACGATGTTCGCTGTTGTCTACGAGGCATAACTGATCGTCTTGTGAAACAACCACAAGGTAAACACACTCGTCGAAATCGCCAAGCCTTAAATGGCGCTATGAGGTGGCGCCACAGGCGCGCGTGATGTGCGTCTGCGCTGAAATTCTAATCAGTTGCATATCTCATCGCTGTAAACCCATGGTGTACATTTCACTTGATTCGGATGCTTCCTTCAGGGTGTTGCATTTACGGTGGCCAGCAAGGTATTTTGAATTATCAGGTCATATCCATCAACAGTTACATGTTAATTACAAATGTTCCACACTCCTGATAGTAGTTCAAATCTGATACCATATACAGAATCATGCGTTCTGTCTGTTGGTTTTCTAAAATATGACATTGCCAGTCTACTTCCTGTCTCTGCTGTAACTTTCGTTCATGGCTATTTTTGACCGCAATCTTTTTCATCAAATTCATCTTCTTGTTCCTTTGTCCTGCAACGTTCCCACCTTCTGCTTCAATAAATACATTGGTTTCTTTGATTTGATCTTCTTCAGTCTTCTCCTTCTTTTGGAATAACTTAAAAGTTATCTGTTCTTTCGGCACTTTCATTTCTTGCTGTTATATTTTCCTGTTATTATATCATGACAGCTATGCTTGCATTACTTTACATGTGTCAACTAGATCTGTTTTGATTGATCTAACACTATGAGCCACCTCTTTGTGTGATAACTATAACGATTTCACATCTTTGATGGTCAATTTGCTGTCCGATCAAAGGGAAGCTTTTGCAGGTTGGAAGCCACGAGGCTCGTGTGGTTTGGAAGGCTATTAGCCACTCTGTTCTATTCTGGGTGCTGTTGGATGCTAGTCCGTAGAGACGTGTTTGGAGAGAACAGTGCTTTTGTCTGTTGGCAACCTACACTGTTGTAAACAACCTATAATGAACAAGGAATTAGGTGAGACCATTTCAGTTACTTCCGTGGCTGAGTTTAGTTAAAGTGTTTAGGTTATTTGGCACTGCTTGGTCGCGATTACTCTGTCAGTAGGAAAGGATCAGTGCGCTTCCATATAGAAAAATGGAAACTTGTAGGCTCTACATATTTGATTGAACGGAAGTTGATTATAGTGCACTACTTTATCCTTGCACTTTGTCCTGTTGCAAAATCAAAGCTGTTACCCTCTCCCAAATTACGAAACAGTTTTTGCTTTGTTCAAAATCGTGGACTGGTAACTTCTGTTCCGCGATTGTCGTGATTTTGCATCCTGCAGCTGCTGCATTGACTACCCATGCAGGCTCGTAATTCATTTGTCTTTAGCTACAATATATACGATTATCAGTCTATTCCTTTCTGAATTTTCGATCTTTGCTTATCACAAGCAATGCCATCAAAAATCAAAATCGAAGGCGATTGTGCTTCATCGCGTGATATTATACCTTCCTTAACCGAAAATGTGAAATATCTAGTATGATTCAAGTTTTCGAGCAGTTAAAGATTTATACTCATATTACTGAAGCAATATGATATTTATATAAGGTCTTAGATTTGAGATCATTTTCATGAAAGAGATGTTTAATGATCACATTCATTTTAACAGAGTGGGAAGAACCAGATAAAATGCATGTAATTAGATCTGGAAACTGACCGCCATATTGGCGATTTTGTGGTTATAACACACAGTGATAGAACTGGTGAGGATTTGAAATGCATATATCTTGATTCACATCTTCAGCCACACTAAGAATTCTACTGCCTTGCAGCAACTAACATGCAAGAGCATTGTCTGTATTGCAGTACATCACTTGTGAGTTGCAATTTGATCAGCGGACAAGGACAAAATGAAGAAGAAAGGGAATAATCATAATAATAAGAAGAAGCAAGTTGGAAATATCTTAATTGTGTTATGAACAAGTTACCTGTAGAGCTTCATATACCTCGCGACCCATACTGACGGCCAGGGGCGAGGTTGATGGGACAGTTCAACAGAGGTGTTGTTGGAGTCTAAATATCACGCAAGAAACATGACATCACTTATACAGTCCACTATGACTGTTTGTAAGACATAAAGCAGACTCAATTTTAGCTGAAGAAACATGGAGGAGAGTGAAAGCAAAAGACTCAGTGTAAAATTACACACTTCAGCAGTGACTGGTCCGTTGAAATTTAAAGTTAAAATGGATATGAATATGAAAAGGATGGAGGAGAAGAAGAAGAAAAATAATATAAAGAATGAACTGAACAAAATAGGAAATGAGTTCAGACTTCTCTAAAGTGTACGAATTCAGGTGGTAATATCGTAGCAGCTGTGAAAATTGCTTGTAAAACGGCTTCATAAGTTGCTCCAACAGCAAAATCGCTCGACAAAAATCGTATAACACCCATCCTCAGAACAAGTGGAGTATTTTCTTGGTACATTATCAGCTGTTGGGTTAGAGGGAGTGTGTAACATTATCGACCCTTACCAAATGGGCAATTGCCGATAATGTTAACCTTGTGTGAAGGGCTTAGCCTGAACGTGACTGTATCTGATGACGAGGAATCGGACTATAATTTGGTAATCGCAAAGTAAGTCAAAGAGTAACATCAGCTAAGGAAACGGGTTTTAAACTTACTTTCCACTAGTAAACTGTAATTATATATACATGAGGTCGCCAGCCTAATTAGGAAAAGCGGTATCAAGTTTTATGGCAAATAAACTTCATCTAAGAAAACTAACCTCGCTTGACACCCTAATTATTCTCTTCTAACACAGTTACTATCAATCTCATACAGCATCTTGCTCTAGCAAACAACACAGCAGCTAACCCTTATGTAGAACATAGAACGGCCAATAAATGAAGGAGTACACACTGTCTCACAATAAAACTTGCTACTGGCAAAAACTACTATGCAGTATAACGAACAAATGCAGAAGGGCATATGAACCTACTACCAACAAGGTCTGACTGGCAATAGCACGAATTACTATTATTTTAATTAACTATCACAAAAATCATGATTTGAATCAGTACTGTTTACTATGGGCCTCAGAAATTTGCATATTAAGTTACTCTATACAAAAGGGCAATACGCTTATTACTTAAAGGAAAAGTTTTGGTGCAGAATAAATGATTATATTGATTGCTACACTTGCTCAGAAGGACACTTTTCTTTCATTTATCAAACAAGTTAAGTAGCTTATGGGATCCCTTAAACTGCTATGATTGGAAGAACCATAATCAGTTTTAAATGGTAACAAAAAAAAATAAGAAATTGGCAAATACCTTTCGTAAAAACTTTTAAGTATAACGAATAACGCAAAATTTATTTCAACAGTTAACACGGAGACTTAACAACTAGTCTCTCATTGGACTCAAAGTCAAACAGGCTTTGCAAATGAGTGTACTACTTGAAAAACTACTTTAAAACAACATACGCAAAGAAACAAACAGTTACAAGTTTACAAACCTGTTTAAAGTGAAGTAATGCAGCTGTCCTATTATAATTTTTACTTTCAACTATAAGCACTTTATATTTTTGTCATTGATTATTTTAGTGTCAGATTCCTTTTTAATTACAAGCTTTCTTTATAAACACATTTTAGGAAACTTTAATATGAAAAATCGTGTGGAGTAAATCATTTAATAGTGTACAGGAAACCAACGAAACATCGTATTCCACAAAGTTAATAAAAACTGCAAAATGTTTTACTGCCAAAATTGTCAGTTTAGTGAAAAGAGGAATTAATTCACTTGGAAAGGACCCTGTTTAGGAATTGACTTGGGATAATCACGTGTATCCACATTAAATTAGAAGTTTCACATAAAGTTATTATTCAATACATAATACATGGTTCATTGGTTTTACATATTTAGATAACAGTTCTGCTGAAGGTGATGGCGCTTGTGCCAAATTACAGTGGCTATGAAATTGATAGTAAAGCAACCACCTTTTTTGATGTTAGCCACGCCCTGATGTAACCCTTCTTGATGCCTTAAATTTAACCAAACAGGGGCAATAATGATACCATGGTCGACAGACCACTTAACATCACATTCGAGGCTGATTTACATGCTCGCAAGCTCTTCTCGCCTCAATTTATGCATCTAAATTAACCACAGTAGCTGACCACTCAGGATCACAGTCAGAACTCGACTACGCCCTCTCACCACAAAGGAATCATGCGCCTTGCTACTCAAGTCCACCTTTTTCCAATACCGCAAACTACTTCCATAGCGACGGAGTCTTACTGCAAATTTTAGATTTAGCTTCCCTACTTATGGACCAGTAAAATTTACGGAGTTTTTACAAATTATTACATTCAGAGTATTATGTATAAAACAAGAGGTGCAGTTACAATATAATTTTTTAAAACTTCAAAAATAATTAAGATTATTATTACTTGTTTACACAACCAAAGATTTTAACTCTGCAGATACACTAGTGTAGAATGTCAGCAGAGAACTTAAAAAATAATTAAGATTATTATTACATGTTTACACAACCAAAGATTTTGACTCTGCAGATACACTAGTGTAGAATGTCAGCAGAGAACTTACGCGCAATATACATAAATGTATCGATTACTGGAATTACAAGTGCAGTGAGGAACGCTAAGGCTGTTAGTGACCTTGTCGCCGCTCGTAAACACCTATCTGAGATAACAAGACACACTCACACACTCATACAACGGAAGCAGTAGCACTTCGTGAAAGGAATAGGCCATATTTAGAACCAAGCGGGAGAAATGGGTTTAGTCTGCACTTGGCGAAAACAAAAAGTTCTCCTTACACAATCTTCCAGCAAGAGCGCTTACTAACAATGACTTAAAATTGTAAGGAAAAAGAAACCTGAAAATAATCAATTTTTGGTGTGTTAATGAGATATAATATTGTATATTACTTCAACAGCTTCAGCAATTTACTACCTACTCCGGAAACAGTGCAACATTTCAAGAATTATACATTAATTTATAACTGCGCTGAAGAGCCAAAGAAACTGATGCACCTGCCTAATATCTTGTAGGGACCCCGCGAGCACGCTGCAGTGCCGTAACACGACGTAGCATGGACTTGATTAATGTCTAAAGTAGTGGTGGAGGGAACTGACACCCTGAATCCTGCAGGGCTCTCCATAAATCCGTAAGAGTACGAAGGGGTGGATATCTCTTCTGAACAGCACGTTGCAAAGCATCACAGATATCCTCAGAAAGGTGCATGTCTGATCAGTATGGTGGGCATCGGAGTGTTTAAACTCAGAAGGGTATTCCTGGAGCCACTTTGTAGCAATGCTGGAAGTGTGGGGTGTCTCATTATCCTCCTAGAATTGCCCAAGTCCCTTGGAATGCACAATGGACATGATTGGATGCAGGTGATCAGACAGGATGGTTACGTGCATGTCACAGTCTGTCAGAGCCGTATCTAGACGTATCAGGGGTTCCATATCACTCTAACTGCACACGCTCCACACCATTACAGAGCTCCACCAGCTTGGACAGTCCCCTGCTGACATGCAGGGCCCATGCATTCATGAGGTTATCTCTATACCCGTACACGTCTGTCCGCATGATACAACTTAAAACGAGACACTCCCACCAGGCAACATGTTTCCAGCCATCAACGGTCCAAAGTCGGTGTCGACGGGTCGAGGAGAGGCGTAAACTTTGTGTTGTGCAGTCATCAAGGCTGAGTTAGACAAGGCCAGGGGAGATCTTGACAGGTTAAGGAGGGAGAAGGGTAAAGAGAGGTGGTATGTGGCAACAGGCAACAGGAGGAACAGGCCTAGAACTTTGTCTGATAGCTTTATGGTGAATGTGGAAAATAGATTTGACCTGTTGCTTCAGTTAGAAGCTGGTGAGCCTCAAGCAGTTGCAGCTGTAGACAGGGCACAACAAACTTTCAGCAGCAAATTGAAAAGTAAGAATGTAGGGAAATCAGTAAAGAGAAAGAAAGTGTTGTTCTTAGGTAGTTCCCATGGAAGAGGTGTTGGCCAACTTTTGCAGGATGAACTAGGATCAGAATACCAGGTCACCAATTGTTTTAAACCTAGTGCTGGTCTGGAGCAGGTGACAGAGGATTTAGGATCATTTTGCAAAGATTTCACTAAGGAAGACACCGTGGTTATAGTGGGTGGGGCAGGTAACAGTATTGACAGAGATCCTGGGTACAGTGTAGAGTGTGACCTGGCGAAGATTGCATCAGCATCGAAGCATACTAGTGTTGAGTTTTTATCTGTTCTTGGGCGCCATGACCGACCTCATTTGAACTCTTCTGTCAAGAGAGTTAATTTGGAGCTGGAACAGCTGCTCCTGTCGGGTGCGGGGTCACACATTGGTGTGGTTCATGTTGATTCTCTCAGTAGGTGGGATTATACTAGGCATGGCCTTCACCTCAACAGGAAGAGGAAGGGTAAATTGGCTGGGGAAATAGCAGGAAAGTTAAAGGGGGGAGGCACTGTCGTGAGTGGTAAAATACCAGTGGTTATAGGATTCAGAAAAGACCCTTTTTTAGGGTAGGGAGGACAGAAAGAAAGCAAATTTTAAGAGAGGTTAGAACTGAGACAAACCTTCAGTTTGAGAAAGAAATCAAAAAACATAATTCCAGCTTATTACATCAGCATAAACAGCATTGGTTAAGAATTTTCAACTGTCAGCAGATATTTTAACTCCACCCAATTTTAACTCAGTCAATGTGAAATGTCAGCTATCTTTATTGCATCAAAATATTCGAGGACTGAGAAATAAAATTAATGAATTAACTATCTGCATAGACGAATTAGAGTCTTCAAACCCAGCTGACATAATCTGCCTCTCTGAACATCATGTGACCACTGGTATAGAACTTTTAAGTGTTACAGGGTTTAGGTTAGCATCTCACATTTGTAGATCAGAAATGGAGAAAGGAGGAGTTGCCACATTCATCAGGAACTGTCATAAATTTAAGAACATAGACATTCATAAATGTTGCCTAGAACAGCATATGGAAGCATGTGCAACAGAATTAGAATTTCACAAAAAATCCTTCATAATATTAAGTGTATAATGAGCACCTGCAGGTAACTTTAATCTGTTTGTAAACCACCTTGAAGCTGTACTGGCCCATTTTACAACCAAAAACAAAGAAATAGTGGTTGCTGGTGATTTCAATGTAGTTTGCTTAAAGACTCTCCAAATAAGAACTTATTTGGGTTAGTAACACTATAATTCAACTTAATTCCCACTGTAAAGTTCCCCACTAGGATAGCCACTTGCTCACAAACAGCCATTAATAATATCTTTATAGAAAAGTCCAATGAACAAAATTATATTACAAAACCAATAGTCAATGGCCTGTCAGACCATGGCATGCAGTTCCTTCTGTTAAATGTTAATACTGAACAGGACATAAAATCTGTTAAGTCTGAGCGCAAGAGGGTAATCAGTAAGCCAAAAATTGATTATTTTAGGACACTCCTCAGAGACGTTCACTGGACTGATGTTTACAGTGCTCATGGCATGAATGAAAAATATAACATTTTTGCTATTAAAGTGCTTACCTTATTCGAACACTGCTTTCCCCCAAAACTTACCAAGGTTAGAGCAAAGTCTACAAAGAAGCCATGGATTACTCGAGGAATAGGGGTATCTTGTAAAACAAAAAGAAAACTGTATCTGCCAATCTGAAACATTTCCAATGTTGATGCTATAGCACGTTATAAGAAATACTGCAAAATATTAAAGACTGTAATATGGATGTCAAAGCAAATATATTACAAGGAAAAGATAGTCATATCAGATAACAAAATAAAGACAATATGGGATATAGTGAAGTAGGAGACTGGTAGAACCAGACATGAAGAGGAACAAATAGCATTAAGAGTAAATGATACATTGGTGACAGATGTGTATAGTGTTGCAGAACTTTTAACAAACATTTTATAAATGTTACTGAAAAGATGGGGTTGTAAGGTTTGGTAGATGCTGCTATGGATTACCTTAGACCAGACATTTCAAGTAACTTCCATAATATGAATTTGACCCTCACTACCCCAACAGAAATAATGTCCATCATAAAATCTTTAAAATCAAAAACATCTAGTGGGTATGATGAAATATCAACAAAGTTAATTAAAGAATGTGATTCTGAGCTAAGTAACATATTAAGCTATCTGTGTAACCAGTCGTTTATCAGTGGAATATTTCCTGAATGGCTGAAATATGTTGAAGTTACGCCACTGTTTAAGAAGGGAGATAAAGAAATAGCATCAAATTTCCGTCCAATTTTACTGTTGCCAGCATTCTCAAAAATTTTCGAAAAAGTAATGTACAGTCGTCTTTATAACCATCTTATCTCAAATAACATACTGTCAGTCACAGTTTGGATTTCTAAAAGGTACTGATATTGAGAAGGCTATCTACACATACAGTGAAAATGTGCTTAATTCATTAGACAAAAAATTGCAGGCAACTGATGTATTTTGTGATCTGTCAAAGGCATTTGACTGTGTAAATTTTAATATCCTTTTAAGTAAACTAGAATATTATAGTGGAACAGGAAATGCTGCAAAATGGTTCAAATCTTATATCTCTGGCAGGAAACAAAGGGTGTTATTAGGAAAGAGACATGTATCAAGCTATCAGGCATCATCCAACTGGGAACTAATTACATGTGGGGTCCCACAAGGTTCCATTTTGGGGCCCTTACTTTTTCTTGTGTATATCAATGACCTTTCACCAGTAACATTACCAGATGCCAGGTTTGTTTTGTTTGCTGATGATACAAACATTGCAATAAATAGCAAATCAAGTGTAGTCTTAGAAAGATCAGCCAATAACATATTTGTGGACATTAATCACTGGTTCCTAGCCAATTCTTTGTCACTAAACTTTGAAAAAACACACTACATGCAGTTCAGAACTTGTAAGGGGTGTCCCAAGAGTATATGTCTAACATACGATGACAAGAAGACAGATGAAGTGGACAGTGTTAAATTCTTGGGATTACAGCTTGATAATAAATTCAACTAGGAGGAGCACACCACAGAACTGCTGAAGCGTCTTAACAAATCTCTGTTTGCAATGCGGATTTTGTCAGACATAGGGGATATAAAAATGAAAGAGCTGGCATACTATGCTTACTTTCATTCCATAATGTCATATGGGATTATTTTTTGGGGTAATTCATCAAGCCAAGCTAAAGTTTTCCGGGCACAAAAACGTGCAGTAAGAGTTATATGTGGTGTGAACTCAAGAACATCCTGCAGAAGCCTGTTTAGGGAACTAGGGATACTAACTACTGCTTCCCAATATACACTCCTGGAAATGGAAAAAAGAACACATTGACACCGGTGTGTCAGACCCACCATACTTGCTCCTGACACTGCGAGAGGGCTGTACAAGCAATGATCACACGCACGGCACAGCGGACACACCAGGAACCGCGGTGTTGGCCGTCGAATGGCGCTAGCTGCGCAGCATTTGTGCACCGCCGCCGTCAGTGTCAGCCAGTTTGCCGTGGCATACGGAGCTCCATCGCAGTCTTTAACACTGGTAGCATGCCGCGACAGCGTGGACGTGAACCGTATGTGCAGTTGACGGACTTTGATCGAGGGCGTATAGTGGGCATGCGGGAGGCCGGGTGGACGTACCGCCGAGTTGCTCAACACGTGGGGCGTGAGGTCTCCACAGTACATCGATGTTGTCGCCAGTGGTCGGCGGAAGGTGCACGTGCCCGTCGACCTGGGACCGGACCGCAGCGACGCACGGATGCACGCCAAGACCGTAGGATCCTACGCAGTGCTGTAGGGGACCGCACCGCCACTTCCCAGCAAATTAGGGACACTGTTGCTCCTGGGGTATCGGCGAGGACCATTCGCAACCGTCTCCATGAAGCTGGGCTACGGTCCCGCACACCGTTAGGCCGTCTTCCGCTCACGCCCCAACATCGTGCAGCCCGCCTCCAGTGGTGTCTCGACAGGCGTGAATGGAGGGACGAATGGAGACGTGTCGTCTTCAGCGATGAGAGTCGCTTCTGCCTTGGTGCCAATGATGGTCGTATGCGTGTTTGGCGCCGTGCAGGTGAGCGCCACAATCAGGACTGCATACGACCGAGGCACACAGGGCCAACACCCGGCATCATGGTGTGGGGAGCGATCTCCTACACTGGCCGTACACCACTGGTGATCGTCGAGGGGACACTGAATAGTGCACGGTACATCCAAACCGTCATCGAACCCATCGTTCTACCATTCCTAGACCGGCAAGGGAACTTGCTGTTCCAACAGGACAATGCACGTCAGCATGTATCCCGTGCCACCCAACGTGCTCTAGAAGGTGTAAGTCAACTACCCTGGCCAGCAAGATATCCGGATCTGTCCCCCATTGAGCATGTTTGGGATTGGATGAAGCGTCGTCTCACGCGGTCTGCACGTCCAGCACGAACGCTGGTCCAACTGAGGCGCCAGGTGGAAATGGCATGGCAAGCCGTTCCACAGGACTACATCCAGCATCTCTACGATCGTCTCCATGGGAGAATAGCAGCCTGCATTGCTGCGAAAGGTGGATATACACTGTACTAGTGCCGACATTGTGCATGCTCTGTTGCCTGTGTCTATGTGCCTGTGGTTCTGTCAGTGTGATCATGTGATGTATCTGACCCCAGGAATGTGTCAATAAAGTTTCCCCTTCCTGGGACAATGAATTCACGGTGTTCTTATTTCAGTTTCCAGTAGTGTATTTATTCCTTAATGAAATTTGTCATTAAAAATATATCACTTTTTCAAACCAACAGCTCAATTCATGGAATCAATACTAGAAATAAGAATAATCTTCACAAGGATTTAAAGTAACTTAGTCTTGTACAAAAAGGTATGCATTATTCAGGAACACACATTTTCAATAACTTGCCAGCAGCCATAAAAAGCTTAACAACCAATGAAATTCAGTTTAAGAGAAGCCTAAAGGATTTATTGGTGGACAACTCCTTCTACTCCATTGATGAATTTCTTAGTAAAACCAACTGATTTGTATATAAGTACAACATAACTTCTGCACAATTTCAGTGCAGTAATGTGATCATTGAAAATTTGTGTGTCTGTGTGTGTGTGTGTGTGTGTGTGTGTGTGTGTGTGTGTGTAAGTATAATCTAACTTCTGCACCATTTCAGTGCAGTAATGTGTTCAGTGCAAATAAGTATTACAGTAGTTGTATTACATGTTTATTACCTTATAAATAAATAAAAAAACTTTTTTATTTTAAATTCCATGCATTAGTATTCGTAAAATGACTCTTAGTGTTCATTAAAAAATGACGATCATTCCACTTGGGACCTGTGGAATGGTACATTAGCTTATTTGTTTTAGTTGTAAATATTTGGCATGTATTGTTGTTTTTCTGACATGTTCCACATCCTGGAGGACCTCCTCAATACGGATCAATAGGAATGAAAGTAAATCTAATCTAAAAAAAAAAAACGAGTGGGACTTCGGCTTCAAACCCCATATCGATGATGTTTCGTTGAATGGTTCGCACACTGACATTTGTTGAAGGTCCAGAATTAAAATCTGCAGCAATTTGCGGAAGGGTTGCACTTCTGTCACATTGAACGATTCTCTTCAGTTGTCGTTGGTCCTTTTCTTGCAGGATGTTTCTCTAGCCGCAACGATGTCGAAGATTTGATGTTTTACCGGACTCCTGATATTCACGGTACACTCGTGAAATGGTCGTACAGGAAAATCCCCACTTCATAGCAACCTCGGTGATGCTGTGTCCAATCGATCGTGTGCCGACTATAACACCACGATCAAACTCACTAAAATCTTGATATCTTGCCACTCTACCAGCAGTAAGCGATCTAGCAACTGCACCAGACACTTGTTGTCTTATACAGGCGTTGCCGACAACAGCGCCGTATTCTGGCTGTTTATATATCACTGTATCTGAATACGCATTCCTATACCAGTTTTTTTGGCTCTTCAGTGTAAAACATGTCTCAGTCACATAAAGTCAGGGCTGTGGCCAGTTTCTGAATTTTAGATAAATTAGCAAGTGTTTTAGCCCATACTGATAGTACCCCAATGGAGGCCCTCGATCATGGTGCAACGTTTACCCTACCAGGAAAAAACTCCATTGTAACTAACTTCTTTAACCTCACAATAAATTTGTCTCATCACGCATACTACATTGCCATACTCAGCTTCTTTATCTACAATACATACCAAATATTACATCGAGAAATAATGACTTCTAGTTTTATGACCAGACAGGTGTGACTTATGGACTCCCTGACGTTATTTGTGCCTTATTAACGAAGGTAGACATACATCAAGAATTAGTACGAAGATGATGGAGGTAAAACAAAAAAAATCAGTGTCAAACTGAACATTAGTTACAGTAAAACTCTCAAACGATACCAGATGTGAAGAAATTAATGCGTGGATTTTCAGCTGAATAATGATACAGAGGCAGTTTCAGGTTTTCAGAGAAATGTAATTGAAAATGAAATCTTAAAGACTAGAGGACAACCAGCAAATGTTCCTATGCGTTGGCTGTAACATTTTTGAAGTTTCATTCCACAATGTTGTTCCTACAAAAGCGATACATCAGTTCTGGACTGCAGCACCACGTGGCTACAAGATTGTGGAACTACCAAATCTTCCCTTTTACATGCCACTTTGGGTAAGCTTTGTTTCAGAATTAAGCATGTGGATTAGAATCAATACAGAAATCTTGTGTGGATTTAGATGATAAAAAATAAGCGTTCGATTGCATTGAAATAAACGTAATGGGCGTTGTACACTCCTGGAAATTGAAATAAGAACACCGTGAATTCATTGTCCCAGGAAGGGGAAACTTTATTGACACATTCCTGGGGTCAGATACATCACATGATCACACTGACAGAACCACAGGCACATAGACACAGGCAACAGAGCATGCACAATGTCGGCACTAGTACAGTGTATATCCACCTTTCGCAGCAATGCAGGCTGCTATTCTCCCATGGAGACGATCGTAGAGATGCTGGATGTAGTCCTGTGGAACGGCTTGCCATGCCATTTCCACCTGGCGCCTCAGTTGGACCAGCGTTCGTGCTGGACGTGCAGACCGCGTGAGACGACGCTTCATCCAATCCCAAACATGCTCAATGGGGGACAGATCCGGATATCTTGCTGGCCAGGGTAGTTGACTTACACCTTCTAGAGCACGTTGGGTGGCACGGGATACATGCTGACGTGCATTGTCCTGTTGGAACAGCAAGTTCCCTTGCCGGTCTAGGAATGGTAGAACGATGGGTTCGATGACGGTTTGGATGTACCGTGCACTATTCAGTGTCCCCTCGACGATCACCAGTGGTGTACGGCCAGTGTAGGAGATCGCTCCCCACACCATGATGCCGGGTGTTGGCCCTGTGTGCCTCGGTCGTATGCAGTCCTGATTGTGGCGCTCACCTGCACGGCGCCAAACACGCATACGACCATCATTGGCACCAAGGCAGAAGCGACTCTCATCGCTGAAGACGACACGTCTCCATTCGTCCCTCCATTCACGCCTGTCGAGACACCACTGGAGGCGGGCTGCACGATGTTGGGGCGTGAGCGGAAGACGGCCTAACGGTGTGCGGGACCGTAGCCCAGCTTCATGGAGACGGTTGCGAATGGTCCTCGCCGATACCCCAGGAGCAACAGTGTCTCTAATTTGCTGGGAAGTGGCGGTGCGGTCCCCTACGGCACTGCGTAGGATCCTACGGTCTTGGCGTGCATCCGTGCGTCGCTGCGGTCCGGTCCCAGGTCGACGGGCACGTGCACCTTCCGCCGACCACTGGCGACAACATCGATGTACTGTGGAGACCTCACGCCCCACGTGTTGAGCAATTCGGCGATACGTCCACCCGGCCTCCCGCATGCGGTTCACGTCCACGCTGTCGCGGCATGCTACCAGTGTTAAAGACTGCGATGGAGCTTCGTATGCCACGGCAAACTGGCTGACACTGACGGCGGCGGTGCTCAAATGCTGCGCAGCTAGCGCCATTCGACGGCCAACACCGCGGTTCGTGGTGTGTCCGCTGTGCCGTGCGTGTGATCATTGCTTGTACAGCCCTCTCGCAGTGTCCGGAGCAAGTATGGTGGGTCTGACACACCGGTGTCAATGTGTTCTTTTTTCCATTTCCAGGAGTGTATATAGGCAGCACGCTACGTAGAGAGAGAGAGAGAGGGGTGGGGGGGGGGGGGGAACGCGAGAACGAATACAGAGGAGAAGAGGAAGAAGAAGAAGAAGAAGAAGAGTGTGAAAAGTGTGCTAATTTCACGCAATGGACAAATACTGCCATCACTAGGGTACAAGATGCTATAAATACTAACATAACTGTTTCTGAACTCCCTTTCGACATAGTGTTGAGTGAAGAGGAAGAAGAAGAAGAAAAAGGAGAAAATTATGATCAACTACATACTGAATGTGAGAGGAAAACGTCTCTTTGGCGACGCTGTTACTCGCTTCGAATATCACAATTACAAAACATTTCATCAACCAGTTTTCGCTCACAGCGTTTCTACATCGATTGCGATACAAAATAGTCACACCTACGTACTGTCATGCGAAAGTCTTCCGTATATTTAAGGATCACTTTCTGCTGAATCAGGAGTGCAGAAAGCTTCTCACATCCACTTAAATAAAAATTGTGCAATTCACTTCTTTTCGGAAATTCAGTAACGTTTAAATAATCAAATTATGGGCCATGCACAAAGTCCGGGAATTTCAATGCTAGTGAAAGGATATGCATTTTCCTTCACGCCAGACGTTGGAGAATACTAGCTGGGGAACAACAAATGAACTAAAAGACTTTGTTGTTGACAATGGACGCTTCAGCTTCGGAATTCTGCTCAGGTTGATACTTGGGTTTGCAGATGATTATCGGAAGATTGTTTCAAACGCTCGTCTTAAACTTGTAATGATTCTCAACAAACATGACATTAAATGAATTATCTCAGATAAGGCAGATACCATGTCGAATATCGTGCTAGAAAAATAATCTAGTAGTAACCGGCAAAAATACGAGTGTCCCAGGAAGGCCAATAACATTACGGCACATCTTTAAAAAATGGTCTACGTCTGACTCTAGTATTCCGTAATTAGGATGAAACTGAATGTGCTGCACTACAAGCGTGGCAATTTAAATTCAGTACAGCTCTCGGAGTTGAAAAATATGTAATATTACCTTTTCACTATTTCCAGGCAATATGATAACATTAAGTCTGGTTATTCATGATTTTGTTATAGAAATGACGCCTTCAGCCAATTGGATAAGTGTTATATTGGAGATTTAATACTATAAGAAACGTTGTACATATGGATGTAGCGTTGTAGTCTCGCAGTTTCTCGAAAGCAGACGCTCACTTCTCAATTTAGGAAGCATAGCCGTAAGAAACGTCACGATCAAGTAATCGGAAGTGCGGCCATCTTGGATCTTAAGAATTACAACAAGCTTTGATAACCGCAACTTGTCAGTAATCTCGGGTAGTGGAAAACCTCGTCTCCATTCTCAGTCGTGTGCACACTTCAGGATGCGGAAATTTTAATCAAGGTAAGGGAAACTCCCCTCACGCTTAGCAAGAGAGTTTGATTTTTTGGTAGCATGAGACTGCTCGTTGTTGAATTTTCCTTTTTACTAGCAACATATACACCGTTCTCTTTGATTTCTAAGGATTCCACGCTGCAATCGGGTTTTTCCCAAGAAACTTGCATTTCAGATGTTGGTTAGTGCTTGTATTAGTGTAATTGCTTCTGGCGATTTCATCGTACATTGCGCAGCGTCCTGTTATGAACTGGATATAACTTCAGAAAAATGCTTACTGGAAAATCACCACCATCACAGTATTAGCTCAGCTGGTGTGTCATTGGAGACAGCAATGAATGATTTACGCTCACTTATAACACTGCGGGCACGTGTGTGTCTTCGTATGGGTTTGAATAAAGAGAATTGATTAAGGGTTTGTTTTCAGAATATGACGTGCATAATACAGAGTATAGGGCTGCCACTCAGTTCCTCCACTCCGATAGAAAATGCGTTTTGACAAATGGTGGCTGCTACTGTAAATGTTAAGTCGTTGGATCAGTGGTGGCGCGATTGTCACTTGTGAGATTTCCAGTTTGATACCAATGGTCGAAATGGACCTTGTTACTGAATAACGAAAGAAGTATAATGTTTTCGACGGCAGTCAGCGGAGTGGACATTGTTGTTGAGCAATGAAAGAAATGTAAAATTTTTTTAAAAAGTAATTTTATCTAGAGTCTATTTTGTTCGAATTTTTTCTCTCGCCCTCTGTAACACATTATATAAAGAAATATTTTATTGTTGATACTTCACTGTGACAAGGTCTTGCTCTTCTTGCTTCATTGTAATCGGCAAGCAAGTTTAAATAGCCGAAGAACTGAAATTTGTAGACGCAAAGTTTATCGATGAGATTGGCTCTCACGAAGGCAATTGATTACCTTCATCTAGCTGATCTGGCTGATCTGCCTGCATATTCCGAATACAATTTAGGCTATAAATAGCTATTAACAGTAACTAATGTGTGCTTCAGATGCGCAAGGGTAATTTATCTAAATATTAAAACTGGTACTGAGGCTGCAGAGGCACTTAAAAAAATAAACAGAGGAAGTAATGGGATTCTGATTATTACAATTAGAAAACGTAAAATAATTTTCGATAAAGGCTTGGTACACCAGCTAGCCTCCCAATATATATATATATATATATATAGAAAAAAGAGCAGTTCAAGAAAGAAAGTGATGGACATATACAGTGGAAGGTTACAAGTTGCACACTGTGCAGGAGATTTCTACAACACAGCAGTACAGAAAAGCAGATATCTTTCACCATATCTGGATGAAAAAAATCATGCATAGAAAAGGAAACAGACCTTTCACTTGGTTTTGATAAAAAATAGAATTCCTGACTTACTTTGTGAGAGATAGCATGATGTGTGTCATCATGTGTGATTTTATGCACACACAGGTATATTTCTTTCTTTCTTTTTCTGGGCCTTTGTCCCGCTTCAATGCGGGCTTGGGCTGGTTACTACTGATTTGGCAATGTTAGTTACAGAGGATGGCTGGATGCCGTTCCTGCCACCACTCTGAACCTCCTGGGACAGAATTAGTGTACCCCAGCTGTCCGTGTCTGGTGTGAGCCATGTAATAGTGCAAAAGTTTTCAAATGTCTGTGAGTCGTATAACTGAGGCAGAACGTGGGGAACAGCCCAGTATTCACCAAGCGGGATGTGGAAAACCGCCTGAAAACCACATCGAGGCTGGCCGGCATAATGACCTTCGTCGTTAATATGCTGGGCGGATTCGATCCGGGACTAGAGCGCCTATCCGAGTCCCGGAAGCAGTGCATTGGCGCTCTCAGATACCCAGGCGCGTCTCTTTCTCTCTCTCACACACACACACCATTTAATGACGCCATTTTCAGCAGTGGCATATTTAACAAATAATACTAGTGGCTCAAACTGAATGTGTGTCAGATGCAAATCGATTGCCTGATTCATTGGTATTTTGCATTTCCCACCAGTGTGACAACATTGAAAAGATGGTGTTACTATTAAAGTCAAGATTATGATGTCATTGATAAGTGGCACGTGACATCACACAAATAAAGGAGGGCATGGCTTGTGACATCATGTGTTCAACATCAGTGACCATATGTGACTTGATGAGGGGTCAAGATCGTTCAAAGTGACCCTGAAGCAACGTTCTTATGCTACAACCTATGGGCAGAAGGATTCTCAGGTTTGTCCCTGATAGAACATTTGTGGAACTAGCTCAGATAAACTCCATCCCAGGGTCACACTTGTAAGCCAGTTTGTCTCAGGAGAAGATATAACGGTTTTATGACAAACTTCCCAGGAGAATCAGTCTTGCATCCAGACACCACCAGATTGAACGTCGTACTGCCAGGTTATGTTTGAATTTGACTCTGTTATGTAATCTCTGAAATGATGTCACGTAGCCTCTCAACCAAAGAAGTATCAATTCTTCATTTTCTTTTTATTTATTTATTTTTCGTGGGCCTGCAGAGTTGTATATGCTTTGCAAGGACATTAAATATTGAAAATACAATTACACTGCTATAATGTTTTTGTTGAGCTGCTCTGATTGGTATGAGATCATTTCGAGCGCCATGGTCATTTTCAAGCTGTACCATTAGCTACTGTTGGTGCTGTGCTGTCGAAATTTTAATATAGGTACAGATGTCAAAAGAAGCTGTGAAATAAAAAATAAATAAATAAACAAATAAATAAAAAAATAAAAAAAACTCGACCATCTCAAAAACAGCCTGCAGTTCCTGTGTAAATTGAAGTTTAATGCATCTCCACCTATATTAAAATTTCAACAGCACCAACAATACCTTTTTTACTTGGCAGGCAGTGTATTTCAAGTGTATCAAGTGTGAAGTGTTGTTTGTGTTACAAACACTGTTGAGGGTAGTGACAGGATCTGACTTTCTCACTTGCAAGCATGGTGCATTTCAAAGGATGGCCCATTATGGCAGCCACGTCAAGAATTCCAGGCAGCACTCTACAGAACAGCGTCCCTCGCCCCCCCCCCCCCCCCCCCCCCACCACCGCCTCTTGGCCCTGGCGCCTCGTCCCTCGCGCCTTGCCCCTCTTTCCTCACCCCACGCACTCACCCCTCGTCCCTCGCCGCGCTTAATGAAGGCCCAGCACCCGCCAGGACGTGGCCAGGACGTCTGTTGTTCTTTCCTGTTAGTCCGACCGCGCCGCACCGACTCTTAGGTGCTTGCTCGAGGGCCGGCCTGTCCACACCAACACACTGGCACCCTGGCCAGCTGTCCTTCTGGCATCTCGTTTGCCTTCCAGGACACCGTGGGACGAACTCTGTTATGATGGTAAACGAGGAAGCAATCGTAAGTCTCTGTGTGGCCCCAACAGTCACTATGCTGGAAACGGCTTTTCACACTGAAAACATGGCGTCAAATATCTAACATATATCTTGAATCGGCAGAACTACGTATCAGTGTACTAATATACTCATGAAACTTACTTTTAGGCTATAACCAACAATGTGCACAACTTAAAGACGAAAGTAAGTCTCACCTGATGCGTCGCTGCCACGTAACAAAGCTCGATGAAACTTGGACCATACATAGAAATAACTGCTATACACTAGTTCAGAAGGTAAAAGAAAATAAGCATGCAATGAGACCAAAAATATGACACTTTTGTTCAGAGACAATAGCTACAACGAAGTCACCGCGATTTTTTATGGCCTCCTTGACATGGTAAAAGGCGGAACATGGCTCTTAAAAGGATATGTGATCACCAAGGATCGCAATGCCCTGCAATGTTCTGCCATGCTGTCCGGAACATTTGTATGGAGGTTTGTTGGTAGGGCGTTCCATTCCTCGATGAGCGCACTTGACGGCTGCTAGGTGGTCGTTGGTGAATGTGGATGTGGTGCAGTACATCTCCCCAGCGTATCTCATAAGTGGTTGATGGGATGTAGGCTGACAGAACGAGCAGGGAATTTAATTTGCCGGTCTCGTTCCTAGAGCTCCTCAACGTTTTCGGTGCAGTCGTTGCAATATCATCCATAAAAGAGAAGTCAGGGCTGAATGGACCCCTGGAAAGATGCACATGGGGACGCACTACAGTGTCACAATTATGTTAACAGGTGAGTGTACCCTCTTCGAAGATTTGTAGGTCAGTATACCCATGCAACATTATGCCATTCCACACGATAACATCTCTGCCACCAAACCGATCATCTTCGACAATGTTCCTGGATAAATTACTTGTTCTCACATCTCACTACACGAGAGTACGTCCAGAATCAGTACTCAGACTGAATCTGCTCTCGTCCAAGAACAGAACGTGACAGCACTCTTCATTGGTCCGGTCCCTGCACTCTTGGCACCATTGCTGCCGATGTGCACTTGTCAGTGGAACACAGTGTACTGGTCGTTAGGCGAGACCTCCCCCACACTAACACCGTTCCATTCTGAAACATGAAACTGGGTGCCTTGCAGTTGTCTTAATTGTCGTTCCAACTTCACCCACTGTTTGTCGGTCCCTTCTTGCTTGTTGCATAATGTAGCATCACCTGCAGCTGTAGGTGGACGTGGTCGACAGGGGTGCCTGTCGTAGTGAACGCCCTTCCCCCTCCCACCGCCCCCCCCCTCCCCCCTCCATTCACGGCAATACCTTGAGCAGTGGCGACATACTGGGCTATACTCTCCACGCCTCGTCCTTCCTCTATTTCCTCATTTCCCCTATCATTCTTCCGCATGTGAAGTCACCCAAATGTTGTCTCCAGGCCATGTTGTAACAAAGAACACACCTCAGGTCCCCGTAACAGCTCGCTTATTGACAGGCACTGTCTTCTTCCAGTCCTTCCATTTGGCGCTATAGCCACACAGACACACCGCCATGTGGCATCCCGCTTTCTGCCTACGACTTTGTCACCTCTGACAACAAGCCTTCACACTATCACTTATACCCAAGTTGTTTTTCTGGGTGGTTTAGTTAAAGTGCAGCTATTCATGGACATCCAGTGTGGACTGTAATTATCGTATGGCAGCGAAATTTGGCAGATATACTAATATTTTAAAGAAGAACATATTTATACTGGCAGACAAATTTTTGTGTCATCTCGTTGTCACTGTAGGCCTGTACCATGGGAAGCAAGGAAAGGATGTTATCTGGTGGCCAATATCCACTTCTATAACACGAACTGCATTAATGAGAACAAGAAGTTACTTAACTTAAGATAGTCCTGGTGTCGTGGTTCAAGCTCTCCTGTAATAGCCCACATTAGCCTCACGACTGCTGAAGTACGCGGCCAACTCTGGTCGCTATGTGCTGAATGAGACAGACACTGATTGTGATTGTGACTGTCTGTGACTGGACGTGACCCCACTCAGTGACTCACTGGTTGTCTGACTCGGGTCCTGTGGTCCATTTTGACGATCTAAATACTGGTGGTCGAGAGGGCGTTGGTGGTGCGTTTCTTGCGAGTTTGTCTTTGTGCCCTCTCCTGATAGCCCCGCTGCTTACGCCTGGTGTGCTGGTGACAGCTTACTCCGCACACAAATTAGTTCGAAATGTGAGCACCGGATGGAAATCTCGCGCTATACACTGTATGACAGTACGACATCCACTCTATCATTTGTCCAGCCATAATGCGGGTAAATGGCTCTGAGCACTATGGGACTTAACATCTTAGGTCATCAGTCCCCTAGAACTTAGAACTACTTAAACCTAACTAACCTAAGGACATCACACAACACCCAGCCATCACGAGGCAGAGAAAATCCCTGACCCCGCCGGGAATCGAACCCGGGAACCTGGGCGTGGGAAGCGAGAACGCTACCGCACGACCATGAGATGCGGGCAATGCGGGTAAACAGTATGGCTATCGAGAAGAGACGCTCTGCACTGTTAGTGAAGTCGTTTTATATGAATGGCAACAATTACTGTGCTGCATTGAGGAAGTATCAGCGACTGAAAGGTCTGAGGCGAGCACCGATGTTACTAATAAATAAATTGGAGGCAGTCTTGATCGTTTAATTTTTTCGATCTTTTTATCAAATCATCTTCGGACCATGAATGTCTGCCGGAGGCGGTGGCGCATGGCAATCCTCTTGTTTGTGGCCACAAACAAGAAGATTAAGCGATCAAGACTGCTTCCAATTCAATTTATTTATAATAATTACAGATCGCTCTTTTTCTATATAAGAACTATGTTCTTTAACATGTTAGATGTTGCTAGTGGTTTAAAGAAAAATGGTTCAAATGGCTCTGAGCACTATGGGACTCAACATCTGAGGTCATCAGTCCACTAGAACTTAGAACTACTTAAACCTAACTAACCTAAGGACATCACACACATCCATGCCCGAGGCAGGATTCGAACATGCGACCGTGGCGGTTGCGCGGCTCCAGACTGCAGCGCCCAGAACCGCTCGGCTACACCGGCCGGCGGTTTAAAGAAGATGATAATGAAATACGAAAACACGGGTGGATTGGTGCGGCACCTGGGAGAGGAATCCGTCTTATACTGGTGGGTTGTTGACGAGGATGCTGTTGCTATAACTGACCATTCAGCACATGCCCCGGATACTGCATCCTCGTGCAGTATCACAAGAATGGCGCATCCCGTCATCAACAGGACGGGAAGTTTTGTGGTCTACTTTACACTGGTACCAGACAGGGTCCAGGTATTGCAGCAACTGAAACCGTCATGATCTGCAGTGACGTTCTGAATTTGATTTCTGGCACGGATGAAAGCTGATAATATGTGGGCAGATAATATTCTGTAGAGGGACAAGGCACGTTTTACACTTCAGGACGCAGTGAATACACAGAAGCACGTGTTGTGCACTCGTCACATATGACTGTGTTTGGTATATTCACAAGCACTGTTTTTCTCGCTCCGTTCTTCTTTGAAGAGAATAGGTCCAGGGGGCCTGTACGGTGCACTGTGACGTCTGCACAATACTGAGACCTCCTTTTACCACATGTGACTACTGTTTTGGAAGAGCGCAGTTGTGTGGAAACCATTATTTTTATGCCTCATATCATCCTCACCGTGAAAGATCTACTTAATGCAATCTTCCACAAATGAATTATCGTCAGACGCTTTTCCAGGTGCATGGTCCCCAAGATCACCTGATCTGAATTCATGTGACTTTTCTAAAAGAACGCGTTTACCAGGGACATTTTCGGTCTCTACCTGAGCCGAAGGTCTGTATACAGGGGCAGATTCCTCAGATTCCATTGGAACTGCTGCGATAAACTGTTGATCATGTCGTTTTATGGATGCGGCATCTCGTCGACGTCTCCGGTACTCGTATTGAACAAATCGTGTAAGTGACGGTTAATAATAAGATGAAAATTACGTTTCCCTCATTTATTTGACCTTTTCTGCCCACTTCCCGTTCCTAGTCCGTTACCTATACAAAACTTTCTATATGTCTTTCTTGCATTCATAGCGCCAGATTTGCACGGGGTGGCCAAAATTGGAACTAATATTTCTTCCACCGTACGTCGGTTCCGCCTTAGCGCATTAGAATATCTACGACGTTTCGCTGCTATACGATAATTATAGCCCATACTGGACCTCTGTGAGTATCTGCTCTTCAATTATAACCACCCGGTATATTGGTTTACTTTATGCATCATGTCATTAAGCTTTGCAGATCACTGTACTAAAATTCACTTCGGATGCAAAGTCCGGTATAAAATACAGCACGAAGTCCACCTGCACCATCAAAATTTCGTAGTTGTTCACGTACGTTACGTGACTGTTTTGGTTCAATGGACAAGTAGTCGACGGTAGCCCGATTCAGAGTAGTAATGTACAGGTAAAGTAGCTAAATTCTGTGGCTCAAGCGCGTGACAAGACTAATGGCCTAACAGTAGATTGAGTACAGCCAGCCACTAGGAAGGATGAGGGGGCGGGCCCATCACTGCAGTTGAATTTTATCCGTGAGGAAGAGCCCGGTGCTCTTTTGATAGTACACTGAGTGGATATCAGGCCGTCTTAAAAGGACTGGAAAGAGGAGAAGTCCCACCACTACCCGAGGCCAGGATATAGCGCTCTACCCGCTAGACCACCACGGCCAAAGAGCAATAATGCACTTTCGATTTATTCCGTTTTTACCACAATTACCTATGTTTACAACAATGAAAAGGCGTATAATATGCGATCACCAAAAAGTGCTACACAAAACACAAGCCACAGAAGAAAGGCACCCATGCCGTAATGTGGTGGCCTTCATTGTGGGAACAGCTCAGAATAGCGCCGATCTTCCACAGTATTCAGCGATCGTGCCGCTCTTCCGTAGCCATACACGAGGAACCCTATCGATACTGCTGTAACGTGCAACTAACGCTGCTGGGGAAACTCATCCGAAACAGAACCGAGCAATACTGGATGCAAGTGATCATTTCTGTTCTGAGCAGCAAGTACCGCCCGTCAATAGAAGAAGCTTGGTTCCAAAAGGAACACAGAGTGAATATCGTCGATATTTCCACTGGTGTGCAAAAAGTTTCAGTGCAGCACAGATAGAAATATAAAAGGCCGTAAGAAATCACAGTAAGCACAATTATTCCGTAGGTAACGAGTAGCGAGCAAGGGTACCTCACACTAAAATACTCAGAAAACGTTCCTGAAGTACCTCAGCAATTTTAATGGTACAGTTCAGGTTCACTCAGCGTAGCAAAGTGTCATTGCGTATGCTTCCTCTACAGTACATCGGTTGGTACGATTCAAGAT
Source organism: Schistocerca piceifrons (assembly GCF_021461385.2). NCBI lineage: Eukaryota > Metazoa > Arthropoda > Insecta > Orthoptera > Acrididae > Schistocerca > Schistocerca piceifrons. The sequence continues at coordinate 644,998,388 of NC_060142.1, forward strand.
AGAACGCACATACAGGGCTGATGACAACCTAAGTGACTGAAATTCAGATTTTGATGTGCTTTGTATAACTAGCTGATTTTTGTTACTGTGCTTCACGTTTTCAGGACGAATTCAGGTCATAAGGCGTCGTGTGGCACATTTGTAAGTAGCTGAAGTAATTTACAGGAAGTAAATGTGTAGATTCTGAGAAAAAGGAACAGAATTTGCATCAACATTTGAGAGTTTTATTTTCTAAGACATCCATAGCATTTAGAGACAAATAGGTTTTACATTTTATTTCCACACTCAAAATATTTCCGGAACATTTCGAAAGTTTTCTGCAACAGAAAATGGAGAAAAATGATTCTTACCATTGGAATGAATACGACAGGAAATTCAAAGAGTTGTGGAGGTGGCCAACGTGATAATAAAACGACCAGCTCGTCGTCGTGCCAGTGGCAGAGAGAAACCAGCACAGTCAGAGCAAAGTGGCAGGCAGCTGCCTCAGAGCGGCGCCAGAACTTTCTGCCCACGTCTCTCCAGTACGTTAAATCAATGTATAATCAAAATTTTTCTTTTGTTTTTCATTCAGAAAATAATTTATAACCTTGTTTATAAATAGAGTACCATTGATTCAGTTCGTAAAAAATAAAAAAAGCAATAATTTACTTAATGTAGTTACTCAATATAGTAGTGATGAAGAGTAGGCTGAAGTTCAAGACATTAGTCAGGAAGAATCAATACGCAAAGAAGTGGGATACGGAAGTACTAAGGAATGACGAGATACGTTTGAAGTTCTCTAACGCTATAGATACAGCAATAAGGAATAGTGCAGTAGGCAGTACAGTTGAAGAGGAATGGACATCTCTGAAAAGGGCCATCACAGAAGTTGGGAAGGAAAACATAGGTACAAAGAAGGCAGCTGCGAAGAAACCATGGGTAACTGAAGAAATACTTCAGTTGATTGATGAAAGGAGGAAGTACAAACATGTTCCGGAAAAATCAGGAATACAGAAATACAAGTCGCTGAGGAATGAAATAAATAGGAAGTGCAGGGAAGCTAAGACGAAATGGCTGCAGGAAAAATGTGAAGACATCGAAAAAGATATGATTGTCAGAAGGACAGACTCAGCATACAGGAAAGTCAAAACAACCTTTGGTGACATTAAAAGCAACGGTGGTAACATTAAGAGTGCAAAGGGAATTCCACTGTTAAATGCAGAGGAGAGAGCAGATAGGTGGAAAGAATACATTGAAAGCCTCTATGAGGGTGAAGATTTGTCTGATGACACAGAAGAAGAAACAGGAGTCGATTTAGAAGAGATAGGGGATCCAGTGTTAGAATCGGAATTTAAAAGAGCTTTGGAGGACTTACGGTCAAATAAGGCATAAGGGATGGATAACATTCCATCAGAATTTCTAAAATCATTGGGGGAAGTGGCAACAAAACGACTATTCACGTTGGTGTGTAGAATATATGAGTCTGGCGATATACCATCTGACTTTCGGAAAAGCATCATCCACACAATTCCGAAGACAGCAAGAGCTGACAAGTGCGAGAATTATCGCACAATCAGCTTAACAGCTCATGCATCGAAGCTGCTTACAAGAATAATATACAGAAGAATGGAAAAGAAAATTGAGAATGCGCTAGGTGACGATCAGTTTGGCTTTAGGAAAAGTAAAGGGACGAGAGAGGCAATTCTGACGTTACGGCTAATAATGGAAGCAAGGCTAAAGAAAAATCAAGACACTTTCATAGGATTTGTCGACCTGGAAAAAGCGTCGACAATATAAAATGGTGCAAGCTGTTCGAGATTCTGAAAAAAGTAGGGGTAAGCTATAGGGAGAGACGGGTCATATACAATATGTACAACAACCAAGAGGGAATAATAAGAGTGGACGATGAAGAACAAAGTGCTCGTATTAAGAAGGGTGTAAGACAAGGCTGTAGCCTTTCGGCCCTACTCTTCAATCTGTACATCGAGGAAACAGTGATGGAAATAAAAGAAAGGTTCAGGAGTGGAATTAAAATACAAGGTGAAAGGATATCAATGATACGATTCGCTGATGACATTGCTATCCTGAGTGAAAGTGAAGAAGAATTAAATGATCTGCTGAACGGAATGAACAGTCTAATGAGTACACAGTATGGTTTGAGAGTAAATCGGAGAAAGACGAAGGTAATGAGAAGTAGTAGAATTCAGAACAGCGAGAAACTTAACATCAGGATTGATGGTCACGAAGTCAATGAAGTTAAGGAATTCTGCTACCTATGCAGTAAAGTAACCAATGACGGACGGAGCACGGAGGACATCAAAAGAAGACTCGCTATGGCAAAAAAGGGATTTATGGCCAAGAGAAGTCTACTAATATCAAATACCGGCCTTAATTTGAGGAAGAAATTTCTGAGGATGTACGTCTGGAGTACAGCGTTGTATGGTAGTGAAACATGGACTATGGGAAAATCGGAACACAAGAGAATCGAAGCATTTGAGATGTGGTGCTATAGACGAGTTGAAAATTAGGTGGACTGATAAGGTAAGGAATGAGGAGGTTCTACGCAGAATCGGAGAGGAAAGGAATATGTGGAAAACACTGATAAGAAGAAGGGACAGGATGATAGGACATCTGCTAAGACATGAGGGAATGACTTCCATGGTACTAGAGGGAGCTGTAGAGGGCAAAAACTGTAGAGGAAGACAGAGATTGGAATACGTCAAGCAAATAATTGAGGACGTAGGTTGCAAGTGCTACTCTGAGATGAAGATGTTAGCACAGGAAAGGAATTCGTGGCGGGCTGCACCAAACCAGTCAGTAGACTGATGACCAAAAAAAAAAGTTACTCAAAATTAGGAGTGGAGAAGTTGAAAGCCATTGTGTTGGAGCCGGACGCGGTGGTCTAGCGGTTCTAGGCGCGCAGTCCGGAACCGCGCGACTGCTACGGTCGCAGGTTCGAATCCTGCCTCGGGCATGGATGTGTGTGATGTCCTTAGGTTAGTTAGGTTTAAGTAGTTCTAAGTTCTAGGGGACTGATGACCACAGATGTTAAGTCCCATAGTGCTCAGAGCCATTGTGTAGGAGGCGGATGCTAGACATTCCGGTCTAGCGGTTCTAGGCGCGCAGTCCGAAACCGCGCGACTGCTACGGTCGCAGGTTCGAATCCTGCCTCGGCAATGGATGTGTGTGATGTCCTTAGGTTAGTTAGGTTTAAGTAGTTCTAAGTTCTAGGGGACTGATGACCACAGATGTTAAGTCCCATAGTACTCAGAGCCATTGTGTAGGAGGCGGTGCTAGTCATTCCGGTAGATAAATAATATTAGATGGAAGGTCAGCATTGGCCGTAATTTTGATGATTTATTGACAGCAAAATCGATTTTCGATCACATAAATGATCATCTTCAGTGCTGGAAGTTAAACACTTCACATAGCGATCAGTGACTAAGAAACAAAGGACCACAAATACACCCGAGTGTAAACAAATTGTTGGTACGAACATACATTTAGCATACAAATTAATGAATATTTTAAATTTAAAATTGCACATTAAAAACGCATATCAAAAAAATGGGGAAATGCACATCTTGCCAACATATACTGGCGTGTTATTTTCAAAACAACTTAAAAAAGAAACATGCAAGAATAAATATCAACAGACTAATTATATTGTGTCAGATTACAGGACTAGTAAAAAAGAAAAATATGCAAATAACATGACATAAAATAAAACAGAATTTGTTATAACACAGCAACCGCCATATGGCGTGGGAAGTCAGAGGTGCAAAGTCGTTAATTTACGTAAATTGCACCTTATTCTTCACCTGTTGATTTTTATTCTTGCATGTTTCTTTTTTAAGTTGTTTTGAAAATAACACGCCAGTGTATGTTGGCAAGATGTGCATTTCCCCCTTCCTTTTTGCTATGCTTTTGTAATGTACAATTTTAAATTTGAAATATTCAATTAATGATTTGCAAGTGCACGTTTGGTATTTTGTGGTAATCTCTTGCCAAATAAAGTAATGTTAAGTCTTCACATGACACAAGTCACATAGAGGGCGTTCCAAACCCCTGTCACACTGAGGTGAATGTAAACAGCGGCTTGAGTTATTGTGATCGTTTCATAGCTTCTGTTGCTGCTAGTAACTAGACACCAGTGCCTAAGAGCTTTAATTTGTACGCTAAAGGTATGTTCGTACCAATAGTTGGTTTATACTCAGGTGTATTTGTGGTCTTTTGTTTCTTATTCACTGATCGCTGTGTGAAGTGTTTAACTTCCAGCACTGAAGATTATCATTACGTGATCGAAATAAATTACGGCCAATGCTGACCTTCCTTCCAATTTTATTTATCATATGGTTGTTGTGCACACAGTACTCTATGGAGGCGCCAATCGCCGGCCGGTGTGGCCGTGCGGTTCTAAGCGCTTCAGTCTGGAACCGCGTGACCACTACGGTCGCAGGTTCGAATCCTGCCTCGGGCATGGATGTGTGTGATGTCCTTAGGTTAGTTAGGTTTAAGTACGTAGTTCTAAGTTCTAGGGGACTGATGACCTCAGCAGTCAAGTCCCATAGTGCTCAGAGCCATTTTTGAGGCGCCAATCAATTCCGCTAGATGGTTCCAAGTAAAGCGCCTCCTTCAACTTTCATGTACAGTATGACGTACCAACCCTTATTGAGGCACCTAATTAAGGACATTGATGTTCAGCTGCCTCTAGCATCAGCCGCAAATACCTCCAAACGAAATTAATTAACAACCTAACTGCAAGACATCTGCACCGTGAGTCGAAGGCTATTTTCTAAATCCGAATCATCAGGACCCTCTCACTAATTCGAAGACCCAGCAGCCGCTCACATAATCGATTAGCTGCAGGAATATCAACGCCGGAGGACTGACAGTAATGAATACAGTCAGATGAACACCCGTTTCATTCACTTCTATCACATGCAAAGGATACGGCGCTCAGTGGAAAGACAACGACAACACAAAGTAACCGTAAAAATTTAAAGAGGAAAAGACTAGCCATGAGAAAGGACATGTCATTGTTAATTAAAAGCGGAGATCTTTTATTTACCTTCGATAATAATTATCGTATCCATACTCTCACACACGGAAATGTAAGGTTTAGCTGAACCTCAGTGACGTCCTTAGAAACTCCGACGCAACCGGAGCTGGCAGTTTCCGACTGGCGCGACTGGCAGCACTTTGAAGTTCGCCGCCTACCACAATCGCGGCCCAATCAGCAGCCTCCGCGCCTCCGCCAGTGTGATGGGCTTCCGCGTTGTGACAAGCGGCGGCAGCCATAGGTGTGGCATACGACAGTTCTAAGTCAATGTTCCAGGTTTGCAGTTCGTAGCTATGTTTCTTAAGGGAGATCAGCCTTCGCATAAGGACATGTGTTTACTACAGAGATTGAAAGTGTGGTGCCCAGGAGGGACGTAGACAGTAACACATGCCTTGACAGGACACTGCATAGTTGTATCTGTCCGCAAGGACACCCAACGAGTTGTGTACAACTTTCGTAAAGTATCGCAGCGCAGTAAAGCATACATAAACGTGTGTTTTTCATCGCCACAGTCCCTCTGTCCACCTCGGAGCACCTAAACCTAACACTACATGTGTGAGACGTTCTCCCCAGACGATCCATATGCCTCAGATACTACCTGTCTTCTCCTGAGCAGAACTCCTTCCTTACACCTGTAGACAAACAGTAGCTTATTACTTCGGCACTTTTACCTTTCGCTGTAATCAATACTTCTCTCCTCTTTTCGCTGCTAGAGGCAGAACACCCAATCTCTCCCTTCTCGCGAATTACTCTCAGGCTGTCGCCGCAGTCCACATTCACTATTCACGTTTGGGTAAGCCAAAACCAGACTAACTCCGACCCTCTCCACTGCCCGTCCTCCCCCCTTCCCCTCCAAAACATGCTATCGCACCACGACACTGTTTTCGCCTTATTATTCTTTCCGTAGGTTGTCTCATCAGAATCCATAAAACCGAGCTCCTATTGGTCGCTAGGCTCCCATTCCGCCTCCAGATGCCGTGGTAGGTCCTCCTTGGTGACTTTCTAATGTAATTGTCGTCCAGAAATCACAAAAATTACTGCACAAAGCCATCCCTCTGGCTCTCACAAACAGCTTTTAGAGTTTACAGAGTTGTTGTGGCACCTTAACTACTATATGTGTTGCGTAGGCTTTATAGCATACATTACCATCGTCATGTATATTCAGCAGTGTCCAGGATTCCCTATGCTGAGCGCATGCATGAGTCCGCCTTCCAATATTACCATACTGTTGCACGATGCACACTTCTTTGACTGGGAACTATTAACCAGGTAGGCGAAGTACTCCCCATAGCCATGGTGCAGGCCACCATTTGTAGCTTGTTTGTCCCACTGATCTCCAACGCGACAAAAACAGGCAGTTAAGTATTCCCAGTAAGCTCTCACTAACTCTTTAGCTGATGTGGGCTGGTATATACGTTCTGCTATGCCATTACGCAGGTGCTGTGTACACGTATACGTGTTCATAGCGAAACGTGAAACAGCCGAAGTCATACACTGTAGTTTATTTACGGGTGCGAGGAAGGAACTCTGCTCGGCAGAAGACTCTTACTTTAGTCAGCTTTCAAGAGGTATTCGTTATTCCTGCAACAACATGGACGTCTGTATGTACCCTGAGCTGTTGACCTCTCACTCATATGTGCCTCTTTGAGTGCAATTGCAAGGTCGTGAATTGGCGTGTTGTACGCGACTGATGGTCAGATGCAAAACTAAATATCTCGAAAACGAAATGAGATATAGTTCTACTCTCAATTTTAGAAGAATTTTCGGTATCTTATCTACATTTTGTTTCCCGCAATGTGCGAACTAAAATCTACCTCAGCAAAGCTTATCAATGCTAACTCTTAAAACTGCATGCGGTGTTTTACTTAATTTCATGCAGTGCCGTAAGTATCATGGACAACGAAAATATATTTAGTACTTTATCGAGTGAAAATATAAGACTGTAAGGAGAGCAAAAATGGAATTTTTCACCGGATAAGTATTTAATATCGACCGGAACGTCGTCTTTCAGTACTGACAGGCAAAAGCATTTGGCGAGCGCCACAACCATAACAAAAACTGCCCTCAGCACGGAATGCAGGCACCACATCTGTAGCAGCAAAAAGGCTAAATGAACCATCACAATAGGGCAGGTGATGATGATAATTTCTCTCCAGATTAGGAACACGCGATAGTTTTTTTTTGTTTTTTGTTTTCCACAGCTATCATTTTTTGCACAATTCGAACGAGAACGATAGACTGAGTTCATCAATTAGCGCTTATTTCAACAGCAGTATACCGTTTCACTGTATTTCATAGCGAAATATATAGTGTTGTGTTCTAATTCGCTTTCTTTTCGCTAGGTGAACTGACAGGGTTATGTATAGTTTTACACTGTTATGCGCAAGTAAACCTCTTTCCCCCGCTTGACGGGAAGCGCGTGGCAGTAGCTCAGTATTTACATCTACATAGATAATAGATGCTCCGCAAACCACACTTAAGTGCCTGGCAGAGCAGTCGTCGAACCATCTTCACAATAATTCTCTGTTACTCCACTCTTGAACAGCGCGCAGAGCGGGGTAGCCGCGTGGTCTTAAACACCAACGGTTCGCGCGGTGCTCCCCCCCCCCCCCCCTGCACGTCGGAGGTTCGCGTCCTCCCTCGAGCATGGATGAGTGTGTTGTCCTTAGCGTAAATTAGTTTAAGTAGTGGATAAGCTTAAGGACCGATGACCTCAGCAGTTTGGTCCCATAAGATCTTCCATAAATTTCCAATTGAATAGCGTGCGGAAAAAACGAACACCTATATCTCTTCGTGCGAGCTCTGATTTCCCTTATTTTGTTATGGCTATCGTTTCTCCCTATGTAGCTCGGCGTCAGCAAAATATTTTAGCATTCAGTGGAGAAAGTTGGCGATTGAAATTTCGTTTTAATGATGTCCAGACCAAATCCTGTATCATTTCAGTGACAATCTCTCCCACATTTCGCTATACTACAAATCCTATTGCCCTCTTTTGAACTTTTCCGATGTACACCATCAATCCTATCTGGTAAGGATCCCACATCACGCAGCAGTATTCTATAAGAGAAATGGACGAGTGTAGTGTAGGCAGTCTCTTTAGTAGATCTGTTACATTTTCTAAACGTCCTGCCAATAAAACGCAGTCTTTCGTTAGCCTACCCCACAACATTATCTATGTGTTCCTTCCAATTTAAGTTGTCCGTACTTGTCATTCCTAGGTATTAAGTTGAATTTACGGCCTTTAGATTAGACTGATTTGTCATGTAACCGAAGTTTAACGGATTCCTTTTAGCACTCATGTGGATGACCTCACACTTTTCGTTATTTGGGGTCAGTTGCCAATTTTCGCACTACACAGATATTTTTTATAAATAGGTTTTCAATTTTCTTTGATCATCTGATGACTTTAATAGTCGATAAACGACAGAGTCATCTGCAAACAACCTAAGACGGCTGCTCAGATTGTCTCCCAAATCGTTTATATACACTCCTGGAAATTGAAATAAGAACACCGTGAATTCATTGTCCCAGGAAGGGGAAACTTTATTGACACATTCCTGGGGTCATATACATCACATGATCACACTGACAGAACCACAGGCACATAGACACAGGCAACAGAGCATGCACAATGTCGGCACTAGTACAGTGTATATCCACCTTTCGCAGCAATGCAGGCTGCTATTCTCCCATGGAGACGATCGTAGAGATGCTGGATGTAGTCCTGTGGAACGGCTTGCCATGCCATTTCCACCTGGCGCCTCAGTTGGACCAGCGTTCGTGCTGGACGTGCAGACCGCGTGAGACGACGCTTCATCCAGTCCCAAACATGCTCAATGGGGGACAGATCCGGAGATCTTGCTGGCCAGGGTAGTTGACTTACACCTTCTAGAGCACGTTGGGTGGCACGGGATACATGCGGACGTGCATTGTCCTGTTGGAACAGCAAGTTCCCTTGCCGGTCTAGGAATGGTAGAACGATGAGTTCGATGACAGTTTGGATGTACCGTGCACTATTCAGTGTCCCCTCGACGATCACCAGTGGTGTACGGCCAGTGTAGGAGATCGCTCCCCACACCATGATGCCGGGTGTTGGCCCTGTGTGCCTCGGTCGTATGCAGTCCTGATTGTGGCGCTCACCTGCACGGCGCCAAACACGCATACAACCATCATTGGCACCAAGGCAGAAGCGACTCTCATCGCTGAAGACGACACGTCTCCATTCGTCCCTCCATTCACGCCTGTCGCGACACCACTGGAGGCGGGCTGCACGATGTTGGGGCGTGAGCGGAAGACGGCCTAACGGTGTGCGGGACCGTAGCCCAGCTTCATGGAGACGGTTGCGAATGGTCCTCGCCGATACCCCAGGAGCAACAGTGTCCCTAATTTGCTGGGAAGTGGCGGTGTGGTCCCCTACGGCACTGCGTAGGATCCTACGGTCTTGGCGTGCATCCGTGCGTCGCTGCGGTCCGGTCCCAGGTCGACGGGCACGTGCACCTTCCGCCGACCACTGGCGACAACATCGATGTACTGTGGAGACCTCACGCCCCACGTGTTGAGCAATTCGGCGGTGCGTCCACCCGGCCTCCCGCATGCCCACTATACGCCCTCGCTCAAAGTCCGTCAACTGCACATACGGTTCACGTCCACGCTGTCGCGGCATGCTACCAGTGTTAAAGACTGCGATGGAGCTCCGTATGCCACGGCAAACTGGCTGACACTGACGGCGGCGGTGCACAAATGCTGCGCAGCTAGCGCCATTCGACGGCCAACACCGCGGTTCCTGGTGTGTCCGCTGTGCCGTGCGTGTGATCATTGCTTGTACAGCCCTCTCGCACTGTCCGGAGCAAGTATGGTGGGTCTGACACACCGGTGTCAATGTGTTCTTTTTTCCATTTCCAGGAGTGTAGATAAGGAACAGCAAAGGGCCTATAACACTACCTTAGGGAACGACAGAAATCATTTCTGTTTTACTCTATGACTTTCCATCAGTTACTACGAATTGTGCCCTCTCTGACAGGAAATCACGAACCCAGTCAAATTACTGAGACGATATTCCATAAGCACGCAATTTCACTACAAGTCGCTTGTGTGGTACAGGGTCAAAAGCCTTCCGGAAATACAGAAATACGAAACAATTTGCAATCCCTTGTCAATAGCACTCAACACTTCGTGTAAGTAAAGAGTTGGTTGTTTTTCACAAGGACGATGTTTTCTAAATCCGTGTTGACTGTGTGTCAATAGACCGTTTTCTTCGAGATAATTCACAATGTTCGAACACAATATATGTTCCAAAATACTGCTGCATATCGACGTTAATGATATGGACCTGTAATTTAGTGGATTACTCATACTGCCTCTACTGAATATTGGCGTGACCTATGCAAATTTGCAGTCTTTATGTACGGGTCTTTCCTCGAGCGAGCGGTTGTATATGACTGTTAAGTATGGAGCTATTGCATCAGCATACTCTGAAAGGATCCTAATTGGTATACAGTCTGGATTGGAAGACTTGTTTTTATTAAGTGATTTAAGTTGCCTCATTATTCCGATGATATTCACTTCTACGTTACTCTTGATGGCAGATGTTCTTGATTCGTATTCTGGAATACTTACTTCGTCTTCTTTTGTAAAGGCATTTCGGAAGTCTGTGTTTAGTAACTCTGCTTTGGCAGCACTGTCTTCGATAGTATGCCCATTGTTATCGCACAGAGGTGTTATCGTGTCTTGCATACTTCACATGCGACCAGAATCTCTTTGGATTTTCTACCAGCTTTCGAGACAAAGTTTCGCTGTAGAAACTATCATAAGTATCTCGCGTTGAAGTCCGCACTAAATTTCGAGCTTCTGTAAAAGACAGCCAATTTTAGAGATTTTGCGTCTGTTTAAATTTGCATGTTTCTTTTCCTTTTTTTGCAACAGTGTTTTCACCCTTTTTGTGTGCCAAGGAGGATCGGCTCCGTCGTTTGTTAATTTATTTGGTATAAATCTCTCAATTGCTGCCGATACAGTTTCTTTGAATTCAAGCCGCATCTGGTCTACACTTAAATTGTTAATTTGAAAGGAGCGGAGATTGTCTCTCAGCGAGCCGTAAAGTAAAATTTTATCTGATTTTTTGAATAGGTGTATTTTTAGTTTATTTTTGGAGAATTTGGGGGTTACAATATTCAGCCTCGCTATGACAACCCTGTGTCACAAATCCCTGTATCCATTTTGATGGTCGTTATTAACTCAGGATTGTTTGTCGCCAAGAGTGCAAGTGCGTTATCACAACCGTTTACTATTCGCGTCAGCTCATGAACTTACTACTTGAAATAATTTTCAGAGAATGCGTTTTGCATAATTTCGGGTGATGTTTCGAGCGTACCTCCGGATTTAAACATGTATTTTCGCCAATGCCTTCGTGATACCCTTCCAAACCGAATCAATGCATACGATGATGTCAGCTGGGGTGCGATGCTATCCCGATAAGTGAGTTCATAGTGCCACGTTCTTTCTAATTTGACTCGATTTTGTTTTCACTCCAGTAACATCACGTACTCTCCCAACAAGCGAAGTTTCATTTCGGTTCCGTCTCCCTTTTTGGGTGCTTCAGTTTCAATGTATGTACACCTTCGACTTTAACAGAAGTAAGACAGTTTAAGTGAAGGGAAACCTAGTGGTTCGGAAGAAGTGGGCTTACTCATTTCCCTGAACGGAGAGGGTACAAACTAACGCATTAAGAAACAACTGTAATGTTTGGAAGAGCAGCAGACATAATACAATCCCTGTAATAACTCATTCGAGTGGGAATAAGCTTTCGTCACATTTTGTACAAGTAAAATAGTTCATATCGTATTTTCTAAGAAAACTGGTTGTATGACGTCACGGATCGTAGAAAATGTGCTAATAGGGGTAATAGCCCCCTGTTCAGACGACTTCGTGAACGGCTTTCGACTGAGAGCAATTTACGTTGCCCACGTCGTTGTGTGGTAGAAGTTTGGCTGTCGAGTGAAATATGTGAAATCGCCTAGGAAGTGCCTTGTATGATGGAAAAATATTTATCTTTTGTGGTGACATATCTTCCAGACTGAGAAGTCATTAGACGGTGACTGATACAGCTTACGGTACACTCCGTCTTTTCTCGCTGCTATGATGCTAAGTTAGGCTCGGTTAAACAAATTGCAGAGCAGTTTGTCGGTGGTGTACAGACATTCGCTAAAGAATCCGTTTGTAAAACGTAAAAAAGTGAGGAGTCCCGTACTGATATGGTGCCGAAGTAGTTTCTCAATACCCTGGCATCTTTAGAACAAGCTGCCGCAGAGGCGTCCGTAGAAGCGAGCACTTAACTTTGTATTGCGTCCGCCACCGTAGCTGAGTGGACAGCTAACCGGCTTGTCATATACTTAATTTCATTTGGTAAAAGTAGACTTTTGTAGTTTTCCTGTTCCTTTGATGGGTGTAAGAGCTGGCTATCTCACAATACTAGAATCGAGTTGAAGTGCCCTGTTCCAAAGTCTCACACCGGTATAGACAGTTTTCTCCTCTTTGGTAGATAATTTAGACGTTTACTTAGGTCTTACTTGTAAGGCGCCCATCGGAATATACTACTTAAATATCTTTCCTAATTAGGAATAATGACCGTAGGCACATTGTACACCAAACGCCCGGTAAAAATGAAAAATTTATAAGTATACATAGTAGGGGTGTTTTACTTTCACGTGAGAAATATTAAAAATGAAATTAGAGAAAAAAATTACTTCATTCATACAATACATAGCAGGCTATTTTCCTGGAATCAACAATGATGTTTAGTTGTAAGTCCACCCTCAAAGCAGTCCACGTGAAGTATACGAAACTGAAGCAAACACAGCCACACGTAATTCCATAATGCAGTAGAAAGTTAAAAAGTATGTGGATAGTAAAACTATGAAATTAAGTGGTACACGAATAATGCAGCGAGTGACGAAGTTCATGGAAAATTCTTTCTAGAATAATGGGTTGGGTAATGAGACTGTAAAGAGGATATGTCTCAAGAGACTGGAGCATTCTCCTGAACACTCGAAAAGCTGTTGGCGTTGAATCCACGGACGGAATAGTTGCGAAACAACTGCAAATAAGACAGAAAGTGTTAGTAAGGACTAGCTTGAACAAACGGATGACACAGGTGTTGGAAGAGATGTTGGGAAAGGGCGTCGTTTGGCACCAAAGCATTTGATTAACTACGCTGAAAACAAACAGTCAAAGCATTAGAAAACGCAAGAGGCATGGTATGTGGAGGAAAAAGGATAAAGACGACGAGGCACGGTAAGCAGATAACTGGGGAGTGTTAAGAATCACCACATATCACGGTTGCATCAAAATATCATACAAAGAAAAGACCGTGGAACAAGTAAAATCTTTTAGATACTTAAGAAGTTTGGGGACAGAAAATAGAAGCAGTGCTGAAGAAGTAAGAGGCAAAATGTCTTTGGGTGAAAGAGCATTTGAAAAGGTGTAGGATTGTTGACGGAAAAATGATTCTGATGGAATTGAGAAAGAAATTCATAGTGTTGTATGGCTAAGAACCATGGAAAATAATAAAGGAACAGGAAGAAAACTTAGAAAGTATTAAAATGTGGTTGTAGATGAAAATGCTAAAACTGAAATGATCTGGCAAAATAACTGCTCAGGAAGACAACGTGAGGGGAAAAAAAGACTTGTAATGTCGGATGACAATTTCTCTTCATCCTTTGTTGCACCCAATTCTTTCCCTATTTTCTCCTTCATATGCTCCCCATGTTGTCGTTTCCTTCTTTCGGCCCGTGTTGTTCCTGATTTCTTATATATTATGGCTGGAAGGCCTTCAGTATATTATTCTAAAAAACATTCCTGTTATTTTTGATTCTTTGGTGTTCTTTCTTTTCAGTTTCATTATTATTTCTGTTACCTTGCTATTGTTGATTTCCTGTTTCAGTAATACAGAAATATTTTTTTCTTCCTTAGCCTGTTCTCATTCATTCTTTAGAGGTGTCCAAGCAATATTAGCTTTCACCATTTTTTATTGCCCATGGTAACAAGTTCATTGTTAACAAATCCGCCACAGCTGTAAAAGGCTTTTATTAAACGAAGACTTAAGCAACAGAAACCGCTATACTCCTCCATGTTTTCAGAATCTTACCACATCATCAGACGTATTTGAAACATAGCAAGAGTAGGAAGTTATGCTTGTGTTATTTTATGTTTATTTTTGAAGACCGCATCATTATTTCTAATTTTCCTACTATCCACATCCCTGAACCAGACGTATTTGAAACATAGCAAGAGTAGGAAGTTATGCTTGTGTTATTTTATGTTTATTTTTGAAGACCGCATCATTATTTCTAATTTTCCTACTATCCACATCCCTGAACTGTAGCCATCCTGTTTCTAATAATCCGTCTTTCAAGTACATTCTGTCCATCACACAGTTCATCATTAAGCGTTCACGTACATATAAACATTACTGTCATACCACTGTGGTATTTTGTATTTCTAGTGATGATTTTGTAGATATTTTATTCAGACTACATGCCCTTACCATTTCACTGTCTCTAAAAATAGTCATATCATCTATGACACATTTTGTTAGGAAATCTATACACATTATACACCGTCCAGTCACATTACTGTGACCACCTGTCGTAAGCCTGAACGACCACCTTTTGCAGCGAGGACTGCTGCGGGCCGTGCAGGAAGAGGGACAGTGAGGTTCTGCAAGGTACAGACAGGGATTTGCAGCCATGCTGATTCCAGTGCAGTGGCGAGCTGCGCTACATTTCATGCATGAGGACCCAAGGCGTGTAAAACCTAATCGAGGTGCACCCACAGATTCTCGATTGGGTTTAAGTCCGGGGAGTTTGGTGGCAGGCGAGTACGGTAAACTCATCCTGGTGTTCTTCGAGCCACGCATGTACACTCCGAGCGTTGTGGCATGTCGGACTGTTCCGCTGGTACACGTCATCGTGCCGAGAAAAGACAAACTGCATGTAGTTGGACATGGTCCCAACATGTAGATGTATACTTCTGTTGGTCCATTGTGTCTTTCAGAATGATGAGATCACCTTGGGAATGGCCCCCAGCTTGTACCCTTCTGACGATTGTCCCGGGGCGTTTGCTATCAGACGTTTCACGCCATACACGCCAACGATCATCTGTCCAATGGAGTGTAAAACGTGATTCACCTGAAAAGACCACCTGTCGCCACTCAGTGATCGTCCATTTCTTTGTCGCCGATGAATAACAGTCACTTAGGTGCACGAACCAGAAACTTGCTGCAGAGACCCAAATGCTGCTGAACATTGAGGAAACACTGTTGGCAGCCCCTTGGTTCATTCGGGTGGTCAGTTGGTCAACTGTTGCATGTCTGTTCGCCCGCACACATCTTCGAAGCCGTCGTTCAACCCTGACATCTACGGCGCGTGGTGCGCTTCTCTTACCTCTGTGCTGGTTTTGGATTGCGCCATTTTGCCATCCAAGATATACTTCAATCACGGCGGCACACGACCAGTTTACAAACTTAGCTGTTTCGGAAAAGATTCCATTCTTGGCCGGAAAGGCAATGATCATCTCCTTTTGGACGTCAGGTGAATCGCTCCCATTCCGCAGTACAACAATGACTGCACTTTTTTCCGCATCCCGCCGCCACGCTTTATCTACCCCCCACTGGTGGTGCTACCACTTGCCGTCTATGATTGGTAACTGCACGTTGGCACCGTACATAGGCAGTGGTCACATTAATGAGACTGGACCGTCTAAAAGTATATCTATGTATGTATATTCCACGTCTCTTCCAAAACAATTGAATCGATTTCAGTGAAACTTGGTACACGTATCACTTACTGTCTGGAAAGAACCACTGTGGGGGTAAGAACCACCATTTCCTCAAAGGGGAGCGAGTGGGGGTGAAAACGTACCATAGCTCACGAAGCACAAAAGGCCAGACTATATTTATCTAGTATTTGAGAGTGAGACCACCTAGTCAGTTGCAACAAGCTTTACAGATAATTTTCACTCTGACACCCCCTACAAAATGATAAAAGGAAAAAGAAGTTCACAACACACTACATTTTCGCTGTTCATCCAGTAAAACTGCCATGTCATATGAGACATTTAAATTTATCATTTCTTTGCTACTGAACTCTACTCGCCACAAATGTCGTCGACAGTATCGTCATATACCTCTGGATGTACCTGCAAAATTATAATACGACAAATAGTTCTGGATATCTAACGTCAAAAACGTTCAGCTGCGTGAAAAGAGATCTGCAGGGTGAAATTCGCTGGAGATAAGGGTGAAATGTGTTGTACAAATGTGAGTGAAATTTGTTAAATTGTGTGAAATATATCCATCCAGCGCGTTCACGGGAAAAGACGCGTGTAAAATGTTTTTTCTAAACCCAAGGATCGATTTCAAGCAAACTTGGTACACATATTGCTTACAATTTAGGAAGGACCATCAACCTTCTATTGGGGTGGGGGCTATAACGTCTTGAGAGATGGAGAGGAGAAGATGTACAGACAGAGAAAGGCAGCGATAAAGGAGGGGAGGAGATGGACACAGAGGGGGAGAAAGCGAAATAGACAGATACATGGAAGGGGAGGAGGTGGACAGAGATAGGAGGAGGAGGAGGGCATGGACAGATTGGAAAGAAGAGGAGACAGAGAGAGAGAGAGAGAGAGAGAAGGCAGGAGGAGATGAACAGATAGAGGAGGAGCAGATGGACAGAGAGAGAGAGAGAGGGAGGAGGATATAGACAGATCAGAGAGAGAGAGAGAGAGAGAGGGGGGGGGGGCAGGAGGAGGTGGATAGGTAGAGGAGCAGATGGACAGAGAGAGAGGGGGAAGGAGGATAGGGAGGATACAAAGAGATTGGAAAGAAGAGGAGATAGAGAGAGGGCAGGAACAGATGGACAGAGGGGAGGAGCAGATGGACGGAGAGAGGTGGAGGAAGAGATGGAAGGAGAGGGTGTAAGGAGAAAATGAACTAATGGCAGACTGGAATAAATACATACCTGGGCAACGCTGGGTACTCAGCTAACGTATACAGAAGCAGTAGTTTGTATCGCCACTTGCTTGAACAGACTCTTGCAGGACGTTCATGTTTTAATACAACATATAGTTCATATCACACGTATGACTCGGAAAGTATTAGTTTGGCCTGATGAATTTTGCCCAAAAGTTACCTCATATGACAGTCTGCAATGAGAAGTACTTCTAAGGAAGACAGGGAGAGGAATAAGGAGTTTCGGACGAGATTAAACAAAGACTAAGTTACGAGCTGATTTAGGAAGAAGCACAGAACAGAGGAAAGGGAAAAGTGTTCAGTCGAAACCTGTAGTAACGATGAATTAATTTGCTGTTGGCCACTGTGGTGAGGAAAAGCTTTGAGGGCAGATACATTACTGCATATGTGCTACTGAGAACGGTGAGTGTAGTAGGTGTGCAGTAAGGGCGCAGAAGCCGAATGAATTAGTCAGCGTTGGGAACGCGTGGGAGATGGCGTCGCAGGCACTGCCGGGCAGTCGGCCCGGTGTCTTGGCGCCGGCCAGTCGCAGGTAATTCTGCGGAGCTGCGGGAGACGCGGTGGGGAGGCGCAGGTGCCGCGAGCAGGGGATAGCCGCGCCCGCTGACTGATCCGTAATCGATACGGCAGGCGGCGGGCGGCCCACCTGTCCGCAATAAGGCAGGCGCACTGCTAATGGGGCGCTGATGCATCGCGTAATGCAATCCGCGCCAAAGGGCCGCCACCCCGCCACCAACGTGGCGCCGGGCCGGCTCCTCGTCTGTGACGAACTCTGCCCCACAGTGGCAACTGGCCGCACCTCGCGCTGCGTCCCCGGGGACGCTGTCACCTCTCTCTGATCTGAGAGTCCTGAATCTGTTGTCACAAGAACCTTATACTGTGCCACACAAATAATATTGGAAGCAGGAAACTTACTGTCTGAAGAAATCAACGGGTATCGTCAAGTCCGTAGCTTGTCCTCTGTCCTCTTCCATATTTACGTGGATGACATAATTACAGAGCAAACACAGGAATTACAATAAGTGAGTGAATGCGGCTAAATACGGTCTTGTCTACTGATGATCAAGTTAGTATGACCTTCAGGATCTCTGTATTATCTTCAAGTCATCTACTCGAAACACAGCACCAAAATCTCTGCATAAAAGCCCAAAACAATCACCTTTAGAGGTAACTATCCAGTCCCAGATAGTAGACTCACTTTCAATACCTTAGCTGTGACATAACTGACGACATTGTTAATGGTATCACTCGCAGACGGAGTATTGTAGTGCTACTACTGTTTTTTTGGGCATTACTGAGGAAACTAGCAGCCTCAGCAGTTGAAGGAGCCATAAGTATCCACAGGGGGATAAGGCATCAGTACCCTGATTGCAGCGACGAGGCTGTTTACGCATTGTGAGACACACCAAGCCGAGCACCGCAATCCTGACCACGCAGCGGAAAGGCGAGGCTCTAGCAGCACGGGGCAAGTACGCTACTCGTCATTAAAATTGCTACAACACGAAGATGACGTGCTACAGACGCGAAATTTAACCGACAGGAAAAAGATGCTGTGATATCCAAATGATTAGCTTTTCAGAGCATTCACACAAGGTTGGCGCCGGTGGCGACACCTACAACGTGCTAACGCGAGGAAAGTTTCCAACCGATTTCTCATACACAAACAGCAGTTGGCCGGCGTTGCCTGGTGAAACGTTGTTGTGATGCCTCGTGTAAGGAGAAGAAATGCGTACCATCACGTTTTGTAAGTAGGCTGTTTACGTTTTCTTATTGGTAACGCCACGTAGCGCTCTGTATGAAAATCACTGGCTGTGCTGTGTGCAGTCTGTGGCTAGTTTGCATTGTTGTCTGCCATTGTAGTGTTGCGCAGCTGGATGTGAACAGCGCGTAGCGTTGAGCAGTTGGAGGTGAGCCGCCAGCAGTGGTGGATGTGGGGAGAGAGATGGCGGAGTTTTGAAATTTAATACTGGATATCATGAAGTGCTTTATACATTATGACTTTTGAACATTATTGAGGTAAATACATTGTTTGTTCTCTATTAAAATCTTTCATTTGCTAACTATGCCTATCAGTAGTTAGTGCCTTCCGTAGTTTGAATCTTTTATTTAGCTGGCAGTAGTGGCACTCGCTGTATTGCAGTAGTTCGAGTAACGAAGATTTTTGGTGAGGTAAGTGATTTGTGAAACGTATAGGTTAATGTTAGTCAGGGCCATTCTTTTGTAGGGATTTTTGAAAGTCAGATTGCGTTGCGCTAAAAATATTGTGTGTCACTTTAGTGAATGTTTGAGTACGTTCAGTTTTGCTCAGCTGTTTGAAAAGCAAATAATGTAAGAGGTTTATCAGCACAGTAATTCTAAAATTGTTCTAAGGGGACATTTCATATGGCGACCCTGCCAGGATTCGAACCTGGAATCTTCTGATTTTTTCTTGTAGTTTGTGTAATTAGTGTAGATTTTGTTTATTGCTAGCACGTAATTGTAGAAAGAATCTCCTTTGTAGTTGCAGTCTTTCATTGTTGTACAGTAAAACAGGTGTGGCATGCATGTAAATTTGCACCAAGTATTTCACAGCTGCGCTTGCAATTAACTAGATATTATTTTCAGTGCTATGTTAAGGTGTTCTCTTATTTTTGCTCTTCAAATTGTGTTTTTCTGTGTTGTCGTGTGAAATATTGTGACAATAATGGCGTGTGAAAAACGTAATACTAGGCTCCAAAGCAAACTGAGAAATAACAGTGAAGTCGAAAGCAGTGTGTTAACGCCACCATGTAATGAATTAACAGATACTCAAAGTAGTTGGTTGGTAACTGTGCATAGGGAAATGGAGCGGGTGTCAAATAATGGTGTAGGCAGTTAAACAATTAGTGAACAGGGAAGCATTATCGATCGATCGGTCGGCAACAGCTCGCCTCAGGATTCCGAAATGACAGGACACAATCTTGCAAATACTGTAGATTCAGGTTTTGCGTCCTCACCGTTTTCTCAAATAAATCACGACACATTTTCTGCTTTTCAAAATGCGAAATTTGCCGGTTCAAATGCACTGCCGAATAGCACTGAGGAACATGTTTCAGACACCAGTGCACTGTTATTACAGTTAATGCAACAAATGGGACAAAGGCTACAAAAGTAGACACAACGCTTGAACAAAATCAGAAAGAAATGGGACAAAATCTTCAAAAGTTAGAAACAATGGAAAAAAATCTTCAAAAGTTAGACACAGTGGAACAACACCAGAGACAAACACAGCAACAGTTAGACGCAATGGAACAAAATCTTCACACCACACTTGAACAAACATGTGAAGATTTAACTACTGAGTTACATAACATCGAATCGAAATGTCAAAAAGTCTGTAATGACGTAGAAACACAAATTTGTGAGCATTTCCAACCTATTTTTTCGCGGCATGAAAATGCATTACAGAATCACGAAGCAGCCATAAAAGAACTGCAAACTATTGTTCATGAAAATAATGAGACCTTGCAAGCTAAAATTGACTCAGTTGCATCTACCGATTTGGTTACGCAACTTGCAAAAACTCAAGAAAACTTAAAGGACACAGTAGATACTCTGAAAATTGGTTCAGAAAGACACATGAAGGAAATTAGTTCATTATCAGAGAAAGTAGTTGAACTTTTGGATCAGCTAAATAATTTATCTACGAAGGTAGATGATAATCTGAATGACACAAGACCTGTAGCCTTTACTGAAACTGAAGAGTATGCACAAATTAGAAAATTCAAACAAAATCAAAATCAAATCAATACATTGTACAAAAGAGAAATCCGGGAAGTGCAAGATCAGTTGGCACAAGTAATACAAGAATTACATATTTCAGAGGACACTCACGCTCCAGTACGGGAAGAGGGACATAGAAATACGGAGCAACCACAAAATAATAACACAGGACACTTCGGAAATTATGAAAGAAATTGGCAAGGTACACCGAATTTTGAGATGGAACCGCCGAAACGACGTAACAATGACCGACATGCGACTCACCGACATGATGATTTTGACTACAAGCTGTTCATTACTACTCGTAAATTCAAAACATTTAAGAATTCTGGCAACGACATTCATCCACAAGCGTGGCTTCATCAGTTCTCTCATTGTTTTCCTCCCAACTGGTCATTAGAACACAGATTAGAATTTATGTGTGGCTACTTAGAGAATGAACCAGCTGTAAGAATGCGATCGGTCATTCACGATTGCCACAGTGAAGGAGAATTTTACCATGCCTTCCTCTCAGCATATTGGTCTCAAGCCACACAAGACTGAGTAAAACATGGCATCATAATGATGAAACATTTCGAACAATCTGAATTTTCCAGTCTTGTGAAATATTTTGAAGACATGTTGCACAAGAATCAGTACCTGTCAAACCCATACAGCCCCTCAGAACTCATCCGCATTTGCTTAATCAAATTGCCTGAACATTTACGACATATTATTTTGGCAGGACGTTGCAAAGACGACATTGAAGCTTTTCAGGGACTCTTACAAGAATTAGAAATTGACACTGACAATCGCGGAACGCGAAAACAGAGACACAACAATTACAGGTCACATCCGTCGCAATTCCGCGATGAAAGAAATAATAACTGGACGCGACAAGGCTATTCTCACAACACAAATCGTGACCAAAATAGACATCACCCATATGACAACCGTTGGCAGAGAAGTAATAATTACAGGGAAAGATCACCTCTCCGCGGTAATGACTATCACAGAGACAATCAGAGAAACAGACAATATGGGAACCAAAATAATTATTATCAAGGAAGACAGAATAACTTGGGATGCAATGGTCCAGGGCGCAGTTACGATTCAGGTAGAAATTCTCCACCACGTGACCGACAAGAAAGAAACTATGGAATCTACCGACATGACGACAGACGATATGATCGTAACGACAGACCTGAATTGCATCAGAACTGGCGGGATTCAAACAGAGCAGAGCCCTCTCGACAAGGTGAATTTGTAGAAGTTAGGTCTCCAAATCCCAATAACGACGTGCGCCAACAAAGACACAATAGGCAATGACTCATACCGCTGGCAGCCACAAAACGTACTTATGAAACTGACGACGCAGCTGCCGTAGCTAGTAATTACGTAAAAATGGAAGTCATTAGGGACATCTTACTCCAGGAACACGACGTAAAACACAACAACATTGCATATCCTGTGATTACAATTACTGTAAATGACGCAAAATTTACGGCAGTACTTGACTCTGGCAGCCCCATTCCAGTAATTAGTGAAACAGCCTTTAGTAAATGCAACAAATCGAACGATTGTCCCACACTTCCGTTACGTAAGATTAAATTACAAGGTGCAATCTTTGGAAAAAGTGTAGATGTACGCCAACAAACCAACTTAGAATTCTTTTGTCAAAGCCACAGCTTTTCTATGAACTTTCTTATTGTTTCATTATTGTCGACGGAAATTATATTGGGAGTAGACTTTTTGAATGAATACAAAGCAATCTTAAACTTTCACGATGCTGAAATAAGTTTAGAGAAAGAAGGTAAGTCAATAGCTTTGAAATTTGAAGATTGGCTCTCAAACCATGACGAGGAAATTAATCGGCTTTACCTTCTGTTAGACAACAGTTCGGAATTTTCTACGGAACTAGACACTAACAATCACTCTGCAAGTACTGACAGGGATGATATTGAGACATATTTGATACTAATGAGTTAATTCAGAATAAAATTCAAACAATTGAGAATTGTAATGACACTGATAGGCAAGACCTTTTTGAGATTTTACAAGCACATTCCCCAGTTTTTACTCACAAAACAGGAACAATCAAGGGATATCAATACCAATTTCGTGTTCGTGAGCATACTAAATTTTGTGTTAGACCATACGTAATTCCGGCGCATTATAGGGACCGTGTTAGAACAGAAGTACAATCTATGCTTAATGAGGGTATTATTGAGCCTGCAGTAAGCTCATACAACAATCCATTACATGTTGTTGAGAAGAAAAATGGATCGATCTGGCTTGTCTTAGATTCGAGACAAATCAATACTATCATCATTCCTGAAACAGATAGGCCGCAGACGATGGAAGAACTTCTTCAAAATTTTAATGGTGTAAATGTGTTGTCTTCTATTGATCTCAGATCCAGCTTTTATCAGATCGAACTTCATCCAGAATGTAGAAAATACACAGCTTTTCTTTGTTTCGGCGTTTGTTATCAATTTCGGAAACTTCCTTTTGGTTTGAACATTTCTTCGGCAGCATTCATTCGCGGGCTAAATTCCATGTTATCTGAGTTCTTAAAACGTCACATCACCTTATATGTGGACGATATTCTAATAGCAGAAGCTTAATGGGAACAACATAATCGCATCCTCAACAGTTTGTTACGTATTTTTGCAGAATCTGGAATTACAGTTAACTTGGAAAAGTCTGAATTCGGTAGGTCAAAGGTGAGGTTTTTGGGACATATTATTTCTTCTAAAGGCATTCAGCCGGATCCTGAAAAGTTAGAAGCAATCAGAACCATTCCAGTTCCATTCACAAGAAGACAAGTCCGCAGTTTTCTAGGTCTCGTAAATTTTTACCGTCGTTTTCTGAATATGCAAATTCTAGTTACACCAAAACTTTGTTCTCTCATTGGAAAAAATACTATTTGGAACTGGGACGAACGAGCACAGTTGGAATTCAATTCTTTGAAAGAATCGCTACTTAACGCGCCAATACTAGCTCATCCAGGTCTCTCACAAGATTTTTGCCTTGGCAAGGATTCTTCTAAAGTCGGTCTTGGTGCCCACTTATTTCAAGAAGCCATAGAAAATGACACTACTGTTCAGAAAACCATTGCTTTTGCTAGCCGAGTGCTAACAAAATCTGAAAAAAAAATTATTCCGTTACTGAATTAGAAGCCTTAGCTATCGTTTGGGCATTTAACAAGTTCCGTTTCTTTCTTTCTAGTAAGCACGTAAAAGTATACAGTGATCATCGTGCATTACAATTTCTTATGTCTTCAAAATTAAATCATGACAGGATAAAACGTTGGGCATTGTTTCTGCAAGAATTCCACTTTACAATAGTCTACATTCCCGGCAAGGAGAACATTGTTGCGGACGCACTGTCACGCGCACCGGCTGGGCTAGAGAAAAGTACCACAGAAGTCAACCTCGAGAAAAATTTCAGTATTCTTTACATTCAGAAAGTCGCCTTTGAAAACTTCATCACCACATCTTTAAAGGACATTGCTCATGAATATGATAAAGATCCGATTTGGAAAGACATCAAGAGCAAATGGCATGAAAAGACACACACACAGATTCGGCATTATTATCTGGTTAGAAACAACATACTGTTCAAACGCTGCACTGTTGATGACAAGCTATGGGTACTTTGCATTCCTGGCGATTTTGTTAATAAGCTCATTTGGTACATTCATTTCAGCTGCGCACATTTTGGTCCACGAAAATGTTATCATATTCTTCGGACGACTTGTTATTTTAACAATATGGAAAAGAGAATTCGAAGAGTCTTGTCTATTTGTAAACTTTGTCAAAAGGCAAAACCATCTACTATCTCCCATCGTGCTCCGCTGTTTCCTATCATTCCTTCTAAATTAAAAGAATTTGCTGCTGTTTATTTCTTGGGACCGCTTGTCAGAACATCTAATGGATTTTCGTACGTTCTAGTCGCTGTTGAATTTACTTCAAAATTTGTTTCTTTCACTCCGTTACGTAGAGCCACTGGACGGTCTGTATCCAAAGCCTTTGTTAAAAATTTCTTACGTGAAGTTGGACACGTTAGTAAAGTCATTTCAGATAACGGACCGCAATTCAGATCTGCTGTTTGGTCACGCATGCTTCGGAATCATAAAATCAAACCTGTTTTTATTTCATTGTACTCACCACATTGTAACCCCTCCGAACGGATTATGAAAGAAATCAATAAGCTTTGCAGACTTTATTGTCACACAAAGCATCAGCATTGGGACAGATATTTACACTTATTTCAAAACGTGCTGAATGAAATGCCTCATGACTCCACTGCTTTACCACCTACTCTTGTACCGAAGAATGAAGAACCACCGAACAGAATCAGAGAGCTTGTACCTTTACCGAATACACGTAAACTTCGACACAAATACATAATTGACTTGGCTCTTAAAAATATAAAATCTGCAGCAGACAAAAGGAGTAAACTACATGGTAAAGCAAATGCAAAGAAATTATATATTGGTCAGAAAGTTCTCATTAAAGCTCATTCATTGTCACATAAGAAGAAACACTTGAGTCACAAATTCTTTCTAGTTCACAATGGACCTTACAGAATCCGACGTATACCACACGATAATTGCGTTGAAGTTGAAACTCTGCGTACTAGGAAGAGTAAAGGTTTACACTACATTTCACATGACGGGAAAAATAGTTTTCAGATTCTTGTAAACGGCGACGATAATTTGCCCACCACCCCACAACGTTACAGTTGTTACTCAGTAAAGCAGGACAGTTGAGAGCGGATAAAACGGAGTTACAAGGGCGGGAAAATCGCGCTTAAAAACGACCAGTTCGCGACAATCGAACAGCCCTGGTCCTTAGATAGATCCTGTCACCACCACTTAATTACTCTCCTTTCTGATAGGTCAGCTGAAGATGTAATGGCTTTCTTGAACGTCCTTGTATCACAGGGAAAGGTAGGAGGTTAGTGAGGCGATCAGTTATTGCAGGTAAAGAGTTTATGGGCGGTTGGAAGAAATCGTTTGTTCAACGTACAGAGTGGCTGAGGAATGTGCAGTTGTTTAATCAGTTGAAAGAAGGATCTCCTACGCGCCATAGAAAGCAAAGGACTATGGGGTTCTCTATGAGCAGTTAAGCAGTTTGACGGAGAAGGACAGTGAAACAGTTTTCGCAGATACGATTCACAAGATCGATGTACAAATGATTGAGTTAAAGCCAAATATGGGGCAATAGACGCCTTCTTGAGGGACCTGTCATCCGATATGTCTAGAATGGTTTGGACAGGTACCTCGAAAGTCTTGTATACTGCTGTCAAGTCGGATACGAAGTTTCAAGAAATTGATATCACAGTAAGTAGTACCACCTCCCGGGCTGTACGCTGTGTAGCTGGTTCATCTCCCGAGCTTCCGCCTTCACGACACCCGTTGTCGATGACAAGCTGTTGGCACCCGCTTGAGGACATAGGGTACTTATAAACAGTGGAAAAATCGAATTTTTTAATGACTTTTTAAAATTATATAGTCCTTCCCGATTACATTGACATATACATTATAGGGTTTCAAATGAAAAATGACCTACGTATACTAAATTTTTAAGTTAAAGTCATGTGTGCCGCCACGGCCCCTTTATTTATGTTACAGAAACCAGTAAAATTTAGAAAAGACCTGTTAACTTTCTGTTTCCAGCGATTATCCGTATGATACGTTGTATATGTTGGTAACAGTACAGGTTTCTAGTGTCTGTAAATGATTATCTTTGCTAGTATTTACTTTTCTCTCGTTGAAGGTGTTTGTTCATGTGTTACTGAATGTTTGTTGCCCAAGTGATACATATATTTGTGGAAGTACATATCCTTTAATGAGAAATAAATACGAACTATGCCTCGCATAAAGAAATTCAATAAAAGGAAATTCCGTGGTAACCAGTTCGCAAACAAAGCAAACCACGCTATTGAAAGTAACCTATGTATCAGTTCTTCAGGGAAGAAATTCCCACATGGCATGCCTCCTGGGGATTCAAATTTTTGTGTTAACAATGACGTTGTTTGTAGTTGATTTGTTGTTGATGATGTGGGCATCTTACCTTCTTTGATAATGGAAGTGTCGAAATGTAAAGAATGTGATAGTGTAGGATGTCTGGAAGTTGCGGAACACCAAAGTAGCAGGAAGGGTTTAGCGATTAAATTAGTTGTTCTGTGTAGATCCTGCAATAAATCTACCTCGAAAATGTCGTCGAACATTGTGCATAATTCATATGATGTGAATTTGGTGTATGCAATGCGTGCAACAGGAAAAGGAAAAAAGGCTGCTCAAATGTTTTGTGGTTTGATGGACCTTCCTCCTTCCCAGCAGGTTCAGCAAATTCATAAAAATACTTTTAGCTGCCTTGACGGATGTGTCTAAAGCATCTATGAAATGTGCAGTAGAAGAAACTGTGGAACCAGGGACATTGCTGTTGCACTTGATGGGACATGGCAACGTTGAGGACATTGTTCCTTGAATGGTGTTGTGAGTGCTACTTCTCTGTAGAATGGAAGAGTTATTGACTTTGAGTGCTTATCTAAGTACTGCCACACCTGCCATGGTGACACTGAAGGACATATTGAACATCAGTGTTCTAATAATTTTGGTGGTTACAGTGGAGGTATGGAGTATGATGGAGCTCTAAAAATATTTCAGAGGTCGGTGCCGTTTATATCGTTAGATATACGACGTACCTAGGCGATGGGGACTCTGCCGGCCGCTGGTGGCCGAGCGGTTCTAGACGCTTCAGTCTGGAACCGCGCGACCGGTACGGTTGCAGGTTCGAATCCTGCCTCGGGTATGGATGTGTGTGATGCCCTTAGGTTCGTTAGGTTTAACTAGTTCTAAGTTACAGGGGACTGCTGACCTGAGATGTTAAGGCCCATAGTGCTCAGAGCCATTTGAACCATTTGATGGGGACTCTGAGGCTTTCAATAAAATTAATTAGTTCAATATTTATGGTGATACCTTGGTAACAAAGCTGGAGTGTTGTAGTCATGTGCAAAAGAGTATGGGTGCTAGATTGAGAAAGCTACGAAGAGAAATGAAAGGATAGTTGCTATCTGATGGAAAATCTCTGTCTGGCCGAAGCAGATTGACAGAAACTGAAACAGACCTTCATCAGAGTTATTATGGACTGGCCATTAGACGAACTGCGCCTCTGAATGATGTTACAGCAATGAGAAAAGTTGTATGGGCCACCTACTTTCATAAGTTGCCCAGATATGACCACCGTGTTCACGGACTTTACCCTAAAGAAGCAGATTCTTGGCGTGGTTACCAAAAAGCAAAAGAAAGTGGTCAAATATACCATTGTAAGCATTCTCTTCCTGAGCCTTGGTGCACTAGATTAAGTGATATGTTTCAATTATAGACTGATAGGAAGGTTGGAAGTCCTGAGAAATTTAAGCATTAAATATGGCTCTAATATAGAAGATCAACTGCTTGCATGTGACAGACAACAGGTGCATGAAGCTGAAAGATTCGCTCTTCAAGTTACCAAAGAAGAAAGAAGTGCTAAAAGGAATGCCAAGAGGAAACTTAAAGATGAAGAAATGCTGCAGGATGAAGAATATGTTTCAGGAATGTTCTGAGGCACAGTTTAATTGGACTCATATCTTCATTGGCCATTTCACACATGCTGTATTTTTCAGAATTCAGTTACAAATATTTCCTATGGTTTATAAAGCATTGCTCTAACTTTTTTCTGTAAATTGCAATAGATAAAATGTAAGATGTAATATATTTTTATCCTTTTAATATACATATTAGGTGGAATTGAATAGGTCCAGTACTTCAGCCATCGAGTCATGTATACCTGGTAAAAATTCAGTGTCCTTCAAATGTATAACATTGCATTAAATTGTACCTCAATTTGAGGAAGCATTTTGGAAAAAAATTGGATAAATTTCTTTGTAATTTTTTTAATAACCCTAAGCAGGTTCAAAAATATTCAAAATACTTATAATTCGTTTAGAAAGTGTGCTGCATTACCTGACATCCACAAAAAAATCGCCGGCCGGAGTGGCCGAGCGGTTCTAAGCGCTACAGTCGCAGGTTCGAATCCTGCCTCAGGCATGGATGTGTGTGATGTCCTTAGGTTAGTTGGGTTTAAGTAGTTCTAAGTTCTAGGGGACTGATGACCTCAGCAGTTAAGTCCGATAGTGTACAGAGCCATTTTGAACAAAAAAATCTGTAAAACATGTGCATTATAAACAGTGCTTGAAGGAAATAGGTGTTGATTTTTACATAATATTGAGCCGGAAAAGTAACCTGTATCCTTAAGTGCACGCCCCTCTTCGAGAGTGTTGTGCGGGCTGCAATAGCTTCCAGTGAGCCCTGGTAGGCGGGCGCCTACAAACTTCCTGTCACGGCAACCTGCACCACACCGCTGCTGGGTAAAGACCTGTGCCTGCCTTCTTTGTTGCAGTGGAGTGGGAATCAGCACGCTTACCGCTCCGCCAGAGAAGACAGTCTGTAGTGTAAAATCACCGGTAATAAACATGTTTCCCGCTAACTCTGTTTCACTGGCGCCTTTGGGCGTATGAAAGCCATCCACACCATCTCCTGAGCTTGACCTCCTACACCAGTACAGTCACCACCTCACCTGCTTAGCTCTCACGGCCACTAAAAATCCCACACTCAGGCGTGACCGCTACGGTCTCATGATCACGTACTTATTATGTAAATACCGAGTGGCTCCACTATTGGACGTCACGGTTGAACTAAGTAATGAACACATGTTGTATTTTGTCATATTGTTACACTATACAATATATTGTGAGTGTACTAGTAGCCACGTTGCGAAACACCTCTAGCTTTATGCTAGATTGGTTTTTCGGTAAGGTCCTGCTTTCGTACATCTGAAAACTTCGTTGCGCCAGCTGCAGGTAAATATATAATAATAATATTGTGTTTCTTAGCAGTGCTCCTTTGGCTAAATGGTGGCTTGTTTCATTTGGTTTTACTACTGAAATTAAAAAGTAAGGAAGCATTATCAAGAGTGATCGTATCAACACTAGAAGGGACAATAATATTTGAATGAGTATAGCATTCATTTTTAAACCATGTCATATTTAAGCTCAGAGAAATATAGCACATTCAAAATTATCATCATCATCTTCATCATCACCACTAAAAAGTAATTTCCCAACCATGTTCAGGCATTTTGTGTGAAGAAAAAGAAAGCTTTTTCTACTTCCTAACTATACAAAAAAATGTTCATAAATTGTTTTGTTTTGTTTGATTTGTCATCCAAAGTTTTTACTCTATTTAGCCATAGAAAACACACGCTTACATAGAATACGTAACTGTAGAGAGTAAATGCATATTTACAGAATTGAATTTTTACTACAAATGTTTGACAAATAGTATGGTCAGTGAACTAGACATTTGTATGTTAACAATTCACACTATTTCTTAAATTTAATAATGAGCCATACAGATAAATGAAAAAATGAACACTGTTTAAATTTAAAGATTTTTCCCTGCACTTTTCAGAAGATTCACAATCGCTTCATAAAGGCGAATATCATTAGAAATCAGAAAAGGAGACGCTGGTTGAGGGAGGAGTTAACTCATATTCGTCAAAAATCTTGAAAAATTCTGTTCATTCACTGTCAGATTTGGAACGTGAATACAAGATGTGGTTTACATGACCTTGTGACTCAGAATCACGCTCGATGCAGAGGAATCATAAGTACTGATTCTATACAGTTTTACAGCAAATGAGGCTAGGTTGAAGTGGAATCGAACAATGGTGGAAATTGTAGATAGGTGAGAATGTGTTCTCGTAAACCACGGTCTTGTAGGAATTTGATGTTGTAATACCACATAAAACCTACCTTTAGTTTGATGGAACACATTCCACGTCTCTTGCCACGGCTCTTACTTTCACGTAAGAAGTCTGTATGGTGTAATTTCAAATCGAGAACAGTTGCTGTAGATGCAGTTTGTGAGGTAACGGGCGAGTTGTGGCGCCCTGAAAGTATTCTAAGTTCGGGCCTGTCGGTGGGCCGCGGCTCGTCTGCGACCGTGTGGTGCTGAGCATCGGCCGGAGCAAGAGGGTAGCCCCAGCACCTGGTCCAGGCCGAGCACGTGGCTGGGAATTCCATGGTGACGCTGTGACGAGGACTGTGCTTTGTGTCGATGAAGGAGATTTGTATTCTGGGAGTTCCAAAGGTGGCGGACTTCGTGAAACCATAATGGCAGACATGTCACAGTTCATGTAGAAATTAATAATAGCCAGAGGAATCATGATACCTTAAAAAGAAACGTGTACATTATCATAATTTGCATGACGATTCTGATGGTGTAATCAGATTTTCAATATCTCTATTAGTTTAAAGTTTAGTGTCTGACTGTAAATTATACAAGTAACACCCAGCAACGAATTTCCAAAATCTAAACGGTTCATCCGATTTTGTCGATCGACGTGTCTTTAGAAAGCTATTAGTGTAAACCTAAATTGGTATGAACTACAGACACATATCTTGAATAGTACACGAGTTATTGGAGGTCAAAGTGGCCGATTACTATCGATCGCGTCAGGCCATAAGTACTCCACAGTACACGAAAAAACGGTAGCGGCATGCTTATAAATATATTTATTCGTCTATATCTTTGTTTATATCCGATATATACCATTCATGAAGAAACTGGTCAAATATTTACTGTGTTTTAAAATGCACAGAGACAATAGGCTACTGGCCTACTTCTTTTCCTGTTCCTTTGATATATGTTTATTTAATGTGTTTATGTATTTAATAATGTGGCTTGGAGCGTGTTTATGGTCCGGCCATAGGAATATTTATTTAATTTCGAGTTATTTAAATGCAAATCCAGTGTTTCGAATGTGTTTCATTAGGTTTGTGAGTGTACGTTGGCTTGGAGACACGGCGGGAGCGCTCTAGCCAATCACAACGATCGTTTCCAAAAAGGACACGTGGAGAGACTGTATGGAAGTTGGGGAGTGCTGGGCGGGAAGCAGCAAAGTACAGTCGCAGGAAAGACTTGGAGAGTGGAGCAGTTTGCACGTGGTCGCGGGAGATAGAAATATTTCGTAATGCCGGCTTGTGCACTTCTGAGATTTCCCTGGCTTCTGCAGTGAAGACATATTATGCGTTAAGAATTGAATATCTCACGAGCTATGTTGTTGTTCATAACTAATTACTTGAAGTAGGAATCTATTGTTTCCCTGTTATTCAACTTATATTTTATTTAATTGTTGGATCATCGACACTAATAAGTATTTTACAGTAATAAAGGACATTCTTAAAGCTACTTGTGCTATCGTACTCATCATTTAAAGTCGTTAAAATAGTACCTGCAGATTCTATTTAGTTGCAATATTTCATTTATGAATTTCTATGTCACATTCAAAACTCACAATTGCCGAGTGATAGGAACCTTCGATCATTCGATTCATGTGTATGTTCATATTGTATACTGTAGACTCAACAGTATATGGCTTGTTATGCGACAATTTACATATCCCAGCCCCTAGGTAATGAAACCAGCCAAAACTTGTAATATTTCATCTCTGGATCTGAGAGTACGCAGTTGAGGGCCACACCTCATTTCGACCTGAGGCCACAGAAAGGCACAATCAGAATGCTCGTTTTGTGGAATTTTCGATTTTAGGCGTTTATGCAGATATAATCAGGCTATTGAGCTACAACGAGGCGATTAAATATTCAGTTTACGTTAACACTCACCGAGCCTATAGTACTATAATAGTAGGCTGCAATCTGGCAGCTGGATGTGTCAAGATTATATTCAAATAAAGGCCAATCCGAAGAACATCGCTTAGATTGTTTGATAGGAGACCGAGAATTAAAGCTGGTGCTTATGGCCAGATTTCAGCTTTCCTGTTTGAGGAATTCCGTTAATGGTAAATGCAGTCTCTACTCTAATACACAAGACCTCCCATGAAGGCCATGCCTTGAATGATAAATATATCTGCCAGCATTTGGCGTCTAATGCTTAAGGGAATCTCCCCTGATTCCACTAAAAGAGAGTCAAAATCTAACTCTAAGATGAGTACGAATGGCTCTGAATTAAAGAGTATGTAATTAGATGCGGTAAATCTTGGGCGCATAGTGATGCAGTATACAACCTTAGTCAAGACTAGACTGAATAATCCCTTGGTACTTTATGAGCAGAACATTTTGATGCGCTCCCAAATACACACGGATGAGAGATCGAATAACATTTCACCATTCTTCACATTTATTAACAACATACTGGATGTGAGGCGACTGCCTGAACCGAGAGTCATGTGTCATTCTGAGGAATCGAGCAAGAGACTTTATGTGGAAATTATAATTTCCGTATGTGGTGTGATCAACAATGCGAGCAGCGTTCGATTTGAAAACACGAACGATCACCGATTTCTAAGCCGAAATGTCCAGGCTGTTGTCAGAAAGCCATTCATGGCTGTGTTCTGTAGCAGAGAGTAATTCGGTTTTGGCCTGACGATACGAGCCTGTAATTAAAGAAACACAAATATTGGCTAGGTATTGAAACTTTTTGTGGGAAGAGGGGTTATTCGTTAGAAATCATACGAATACAAGAGTGGGGCCTAGTAGAACAGCTCCCTGGTGCAGGCCCTGAGAGACATGAAACGGACCGAGAATGTTCCCTTTAATATATACTGTGCAACAGAATTAAAGGTTCACATTTTCGAAAGCCCGTAATTGCCTCCCATCAACGCATAAGCTTGTAATTTGGCTCAAATGTGTGTACAGAAGTCCTCTGCAATGGTGAAAGAGCGTGGCGCCTTGCGAAGACACGCTCGAGCTCTAGGACGCTTCAAACAGCAAAGTTTTGACACATGCCAGGAAAAGACCACAGCTCAGAAGTTCATGTGTCCTGTGGGATGGGTTAATGACGTCACATTAGCGCCAAATTTCACCACAATTCTGCCCAACGCCACAACGGACGTGTCACGCGATGGGAAGGTCGTCACAGCACCTCTTTCCCTCATTTCACCCCTTCTTTTGACTCCTCCGCGATGGGGGTTAAAACTCTGAAGCTCAGCATTGAAATCACGGGATTTTCTTATAAGTTGCCGAGGAAAACATTCCAGACACACCGCCGTTCAGAATCGCCACAAAAGGCCTCAGAGGGTGTCACAAAGGGCTTCAATGAAACCACCTCTTTCCCCGCTGCGTAGATTCCCATACATTTCGCGCTGCGGTGGGAAACAGAAGGACATTCTTGGCAACCTTTGACGCTACTGACACCCTCACACGTTTCAGCCCTTGTCTAAGGACTGCATCCCGATTAAATGTTATCACATTCCTTTGGAGCGCAGCGCGACTTCAGTTTTTGCTCTCGTGTACAAGGTGGAACCGCTAGATAGCGTTCAAAACCATTCGGTGAAATTTGAAAGCGATCCGAAGCGACAAAAGGTGCTTATGCTCTTGCAGTAGTCCTGTTTTGCTCAGAAGCATAACTCTAGGCGTAGGTACAGCGTGTCCAGGCCGCTGGCAGGCTGGCTGCAGGCGCTCACACGGTCTCCCTCTAACCAACACACGGCCATCACTGGCACCGAGGCGGAACCAGCTTGCATCAGAAAACACAACACACCTCCACCCTGCCTTCCAATGAGCTCCCGTTTGACACCACTGAAGTCGGAAACGGCGGTGGCCTGGGGTCAGTGATATGCACGCTACAGGGCGGCTGGCTCGCAGCTGTCCTGGCGCGAAATCTGAACTGATATCACCTTTGAGATGTATAAAAACGCCTACCAACTTTCGTTTATGTCACACAACTCCTTCGCGGTGTTGCGATTTTTTTACGTTAGTGAATGTGCAGTGGTTGGTATACAGTGTACAGAAGTAACGGTATTACTCTCACTACACGAAGGGTCATTCATTCGGTACTGGATTATGGCGGTAGTTTGTATGACAATGATCCAAAGCATATCCTCAACGAAATTTACGCCCTGAAATACTGTGCTATTGGAATTTGTAGGCTTTGTAATCCATTCCGACGAATAGGTTACCGATTGAAGCCAAACATGTGTTTGAAAATACGTAGGCATGTTTTAGCTCACAATTTTATATTTCCTAGACCACCAGTATCGGCATATCCGCTTCTTCAAGAGACTTCGAATGTACAACGAAATTATCAGTACCAGGAACATACTATGCGGCAAAGAAATGCTTCTATTATCCTCCAGATGCAGTCAGTTACAGCATTCCTCTCATACTGAAGGGTATGATACCTACTACGTTCAGATTTGCGCCGCGCGGGATTAGCCGAGCGGTCTAGGGCGCTACAGCCATGGACTGTGCGGCTGATCCTGGCGGAGGTTCGAGTCCTCCCTCGGGCATGGGTGTGTGTGTGTTTGTCCTTAGGATAATTTTGGTTAAGTAGTGTGTAAGCTTAGGGACTGATGACCTTAGTAGTTAAGTCCCATAAGATTTCACACACACTTGAACACATGCACTGAGATTTGCGTTTGAAACTGTCTGTCACAAACCGTCTATATCGTATCAACAAAGGCGCTTCTCCGCTTCTACCACCGACGAACTGAACATGATTGGGCACATCTTGACAAAGCGCCAGACAACTATCCCGGTGTACATTCACTGATCTAAGACGAGTGAAGGAAAAGAATTTGCATACTTCTGTCCCTCTACGGAAACTGGAGCTTTGTAGAACCTCCCCCTATAAGCAGCAGCTATACGACCAAGATATTAGCAATAAGAGAGGCACTCAGACACACACTACATATTTTCAACGATTTTCTTATAATAACAGATTAGCTGAGCTCTCTCGGAATACCAGAACGTCTGTCCTGGAACTTGGAAACGAACTATTACCTGCTCTGGGTCAAAAAGGATTCCACAATCAGACACGATATCGTTAACGTGTTAGTAATGGGTAGCATCACGGAAGAAATGTCTTCATTTCTACGTCTACCTTGTACAGGCTTCTCAACCGCGCTAACTTTAATGGCATTTGATGATTGGTACCGATTCTGGGAAACCTCTCAGTTAACAAGAGGGCAAAACTTTGTACAGATTTAACAAGGACATGATATTCAAGGTTAAAACTGTCAAGACAGTATACAATGTCAGCCATAAGAATGCGAAATGGAGGCGGTTGTTATCTTGCACATCTCTGCAGACTTGAAGTTTTAACCTAAACATATTGCGAAGATGACCCTTCAGAAGTAGCAGACCTAAGCCACCCTGTGCTTGGCTATTCCCACTACGCTGATCAAACTTTATAAGGTGGTCGTCAAACAGGAACTCTCCTACCCACAAGTGTCACGAACTTTAGCCGGCAGTCTAAAAACCTATGCCCGCACCGCAACACACTTTCAAGAGAAGGACATTCAAGTGTAAATTTCAAAAACATGTGAAGATAGCGATCCACAGCAATACCTGATTGAGTCACAGGTGCAGACCAGAAACTACAGGAAGAAGGATAAACCGTATGCAGTAATTTAATCATTTTATAATTGGTTATTTGTGAACAGTGTTCATTTCTTGTCAGCTTAGTTTTTTTAATTATAAGATGAAACCTTTGGAACCTACTCCTGTGAAAAAAATGACTGCAGATTATTAACACCCTCATAATGAGAAAAAGAGAGTTTATACTTTTATGTTTCTTTTAGTTTTATACTGCAATTGCAGATATGATACTGTGTGAAGAGTTTGACAGAGCACTTAAAGACCTGAGTCGAAACAAGGCCCCAGGAGTAGACAACATTCCATTAGAACTACTGATAATCTTGCGAGAGCCAGGCCTAACAAAACTTTACCATCTAGTGAGCAAGATGTATGAGACAGGCGAAATACCCTCAGATTTCAAGAAGAATATAATAATTCCAATCCTAAAGAAAGCAGTTGTTGACAGACGTGAAAATTACCGAACTATCATTTTAATAAGTCATGGCTGCAAAATACCAACACGAATTCTTTACAGACGAATGGAAAAACTGGGGACCATCAGTCTGAATTCCGTAGAAATGTTGGAACACGTGATCGAAAGCTGACCCTACGACGTATCTTAGAAGATAGCATTTGTAGACTTAGGGAAAGCTTTTGACAATGTCGTCTGGAATACTTTCTTTCAAAATCTGAAGGTGGCAGGGGTCAAATACAGGGAACGAAAAGCTATTCACAATTTGTACAGAAAACAGATGGCAGTTAATAATATTTGAGGGACATGAAAGGGAAGCAGTGGTTGGGAAGGGAGTGAGACAGGGCTGTCGCCTATCCCTGATGTTATTCAATCTGTTTATTGAGCAAGCAATAAAGGGAACAAAAGAACAAATTGGTGTAGGAATTAAAATCCATGGAGAAGAAATAAAAACTATGATGTTTGCCGATGACATTGTAATTCTGTCAGAGACAGCAAAGGACCTGGAGGAGCAGTTGAACGGAATGGACAGTGTCTTGAAAGGAGGATACAAGATGAACATCAACAAAAGCAAAACGAGGATAATGGATTGTAGTCGAACTAAATCAGGTGATGCTCAGGGAATTAGATTACGAAATGAGACACTTAAAGTAATAGATGCGTTTTTCTGTTTGGAGAGTAAAATAACTGATGATGGTCGAAGTAGAGAGGATGTAAAATGTAGACTGGCGATGGAAAGGAAATCGTTCCTGATGAAGGGAAATTTGTTAATATCAAGTATAGACTTAAGCGTCAGGAAGTCTTTTCTCAAAGTGTTTGTATAGAGTGTAGCTATGTGTGGAAGTGAAACACGGACGATAAATAGTTTAGACCAGAAGAGAATAGAAGTTTTAGGAATGTGGTGCTACAGAAGAATGCTGAAGATTAAATGGATAGATCACGTAACTGGTGAGGAGATAATGAATAGAATTGGGGAGAAGAGGAATTTGTGGCACAACTTGACTAGAAGAAGGGGTGGGTTGGTAGGAAATGTTCTCAGGTATCAAGGGATTACCAGTTTAATATTGGAGGGCAATGTGGAAGGAACAATTCTTAGAAGGTTACCAAGTGATGAATACACTAAGCAGATTCAGAAGGATTTAGGTTGTAGTAGGTACTTAGAGATGAAGAAGCTTGCGCTGGATAGGGTGGCATGAGAAGCTGCGTGAAACTAGCCTCTGGAATTTTAGACCACAACAACAACATCATTTAATTAAGAAATAGTGAGATGTATCCTATACTACCATAAAAATTTTTATGTAACTGTAATGTATAAAAATGTAATATATTAAAGAGCCCGGCACCTAGACACAAAAGAAAAAAATTAAAAATCTTACAGTAACCGATATTCTGTGCAAGAGATGCTGAAAAACACTGTTTTGCTAGGAAACAGCAATTTTCGTAAAGATGTGAACACTGATCAGTACTGTCATGCAAAGAACCTGTCTGTCTGTCATTTATAGGTATAGGAATTATGTCTAACTCGGAAATTGAAAAATTTGTCGGTGCAGAAAGAAATTTGTTTCGAGATTAATAAGTCATTTCCCGACAGACCAATGGATTAGTTGTACTACTTGCACTTTACAATCTATACGCTCTGTACAGATATAACACGAAGGTCAGTTCTCGATCGTAAAACGTTGTCTTTACTCTCTGATGTGCTGCGTTATTGCTACCCTGATGTGTTTGCTCTACACTCCAGATGATGCCAAGCAGACATGAAGAAAGGTATTCTGCAGAGGAGCCGAGCAGGAAGCAAGACAGAAAAGAAAAAGGATCGAAGGAAGGGAGGAAACGAAGACACAAAGAAGGAAGAGGAGAGAGAAAACAAGGCGTCCCTAGGCCTGACGTCTTAAAAATGATTCTCTCAATGCCGTATCAATATCGAAGACACAATACATTACAATTGCATTATATGAATAAAATAGTAATAAGATCAGTTATAACATACATCGATGCATAGTCACAGCTGGTAATACTATAGGACAGCA
Source organism: Schistocerca piceifrons (assembly GCF_021461385.2). NCBI lineage: Eukaryota > Metazoa > Arthropoda > Insecta > Orthoptera > Acrididae > Schistocerca > Schistocerca piceifrons. The sequence goes on from NC_060142.1 coordinate 645,037,105, forward strand.
TCAACCGTTATTAATCTCTAAAGAGTTTGTTCTTACACGGTGGCTGCCTCAGTAAATAAAAGACCATTAAGGATTTGACGAAGAAGCATACATTTATTTTGCTTGCCTCTAATACCGAGTGGCATAACATACTAAATGTTTGCATCAATGTAAGCAAGTGAGTATTTTGTGTCCCTCTAATAAGAGATTTAAGGAAGTACGGTTTCTGATCCAGTATAAATACGGATATATTCGTTGTTGTACTATTCTCGATTTACAAGCAATAAGGCAGCAAAGCTCCATTTCAGACCACTTACGCTTAACACTGCTTCCTGAAAGACGTGGTCTTGTCTATCAACCAAATATCCGTTAGCCAATAAGTGCTTAAATTTCTCAGTCAGGTAATCACAACTGAACAAAACTCCAACTTTCACGCGCAGAACTACTTTAACTGACAGTGACACGGACTCTATATAAGGGGTGTTCATAAAGAAACGAGCTGGAGTCTGTAATGCGCAAGTAGGTGGCAGGAAGGTAATATCGTGTCATGTGTAACGAGGTGTGGTTCCGACCAGAGCGTGGAAGTTCACAGCTCGTCTCTAGAAGGCACACATGCGCGTCACGTGACAATACAGAGCTAGTAGTAGCATGTATCAATCGTCCAACGCTGCCACTCGCATTGCAAACAGTGGCATGGAGGCGTCAACAGAAGAGCAAAGAGTTGTTTTTCGTTTTCTGACAGCGGAAGGAGTAGGAGAAACGGACATTCATCGACGAATGTCGCAAGTGTACGACGAACACTGCAGATCCCTTGCAAGGGCCAAGGCGTGGCACAAGCGCTTAAGGGGAGGACGGGTGTCCTTCCCGATGATCCACGGCCTGGAGCACCACACTGCGTTACCGATGACATCGTCCAGCTGGTGGATGCACTCATTACCCAGGAGTGACAATGAAAGCCATTGCCGCCGTGGTTGGATTGAGCGTCGGAAGGGTTCACATCATCAAGAAGGAACGACTACACATGTGCAAAGTGTGTGCCCAATGGGTGCCCCACACTCTTCAACCACATCAGGAAACATATCGAATGGCCCACTGTCTTGATCATCTGCAGCGCTATGATCGGGAAGTGAAAGCGTTCCCGGCAGGAATGGTGGCTGGAGATGAGTCATGGTGTCATTACTTTGAACCATAATCAAAACGACAGTCTCCAGTGGAAGCATCCAGGGTCACAACAACCAAAAACAGCCAAGGCCATCCACATGAGTGCAGGAAAGGTTATGCTGACGTTCATCTTTGGCCAAGATGACCCCTTTCTGATTCACTTCCTGCAGCATGGGACAACAGTAAATGTCCACCGTTACTTGCAAACCTTAACCACCCTTCGACAAGCGATCAAATCAAAACGACCAGGCAAAGTCATCCTTGGGTTCATTCTGCTCCACGACAATGCAAAGCCTCAAACGGCCAACAGAGTTGCGTACTCCTGCAGAAATTCAAATGAGAGGTTCTCGGCCATTCTCCATACAGTCTGGACCTCTTGCCCTGTGATTACGCCCCTTAAAAACGCTCTGAGGGGCAAACGATTCACCTCGGACGACGATGTCCAGCTGTACGTGCGGAACTGGTTAACATCGCAGCCCCGGGAATTTTATGAGACAGCCATTCACCACCTAGTGGCACAATGGCACAAGTGTCTCAACAACCAGGGTCAATACTTCTAACATACACGTACTGGTTTCTGTAATTATGACTTCTACACCTACATCCATAATCCGCAAGCCACCCGACAGTGTGTGGCGGAGAGTACCTTGAGTACCTCTATCGGTTCTCCCTTCTATTCCAGTCTCGTATTGTTCTAGGAAAGAAAGATTGTCGGTATGCCTCTGTGTGGGCACTAATCTCTCTGATTTTATCCTCATCGTCTCTTCGCTACATATACGTAGGAGGGAGCAATATACTGCTTGACTCCTCGGTGAAGCTATGTTCTCGAAACTTCAACAAAAGCCCGTACCGAGCTACTGATAAGCGAACCTCCCCATCGCACCCCCCTCATATTTAGTTATAAGTTGGCACAGGGATAGGCCTTGAAAAACTGAACACAAATCAATCGAGAAAACAGGAAGAAGTTGTGTGGAACTATGAAAAAAATAAGCAAAATATACAAACTGAGTAGTCGATGTGCAAGGTACGTAACATCAAGTAGAGTCTGAGGATACGAGCGCCGTGGGTTCGTGGTTAGCGTGAACAGCTGCGGAACGAGAGGTCCCTGGTTCAAGTCTTCTCTCTAGGGAAAAGTTTAATTTTTTATTTTCAGCCAATTATCAAAGTTCAGGCACTCACACATAATCAACTTCGCTCTCCAAAATTCCAGAACATGTTCAGATTTGCTTGGACATATGCAGGATTTGACGGTCTACACACGGAAACATTTGAAAACGTAAAAACCATATGTTTTGAGAGCACAGGGAAAACTGCGCAACTGTGAAACTGTTGCATTCATTTGTTGTAGTTTATGTGACAAACTCTTATGTTTTCATCACTTTTTTGGGAGTGATTATCATATCCACAAGAAAACCTAAATCGTGCAAGGTAGAAGAATCTTTTTACCCATTCGCCAAGTGTGCAAGTTAGGTGGGTCGACAACATGTTCCTATCATGTGACGCACATGCCGTCACCAGTGTCGTATAGAAGCACGTCCTTTCGTCTACTAATCGCACGGTTTTGCGATGCGGTCGCAAAACACAGACACTAAACTTATTACAGTGAACAGGGACGTCAATGAATGAACGGACAGATCGTAACTTTGCGAAAATAAAGAAAGTAAAATCTTCGTTTGAGGGAAGGTTCGAACCAAGGACCTCTCGTTCTGCAACTGCTCACGCTAAGCACATGACCAGGGCGCTACTCAGTTCACAGAGTCCTTGATGTTGCCTATCTTGCGCATGGACTACTCAGTTTGTATATTTTGCTTATTTTTTCATAGTTCCACACAACTTCTTCCTGTTTTCTCGATTGATCTGTGTTCAGTTTTTCAAGGCCTATCCACTGTGTCAATTTATAACTAAATCTGAGGGGGGTGCGATGGGGAGGTTTCCTTGTGAGTGTCTCTCCTGCAGTGTCTTCCACTGGAATTTATCTATCATCTCCGTAACGCTTTCGCGATTACTAAATGATCCTGTTACGAAGCTCGCTGCTCTCCGTTGGATCTTCTCTATCTCTTCTATCAACCCTATCTGGTACGGATCCCACACTGCTGAGCAGTATTCAAGCAGTGGGTGAACAAGTGTACTGTAACCTACTTCCTTTCTTTTCAGACTGCATTTCATTAGGATTCTTCCAATGAATCTCAGTCTGGCAACTGCTTTACCGACGATCAACTGTACATGATCAATCCATTTAAAATCACTCCTAATGCGTACTCCCAGATAATTTATGGAATTAAGTGCTTCCAGTTGCTGACCTGCTATATTGTAGCTAAATGATAAGGGATATTTCTTTCTATGTATTCGCAGCACATTACACTTGTCTACATTGATATTCAATTGCCATTCCCCGCACCATGCGTCAATTCGTTGCAGATCCTCCTACATTTCAGTACAATTTTCCATTGTTACAACCTCTCGATATACCACAGAATCATCTGCAAAAAGCCTCAGTGAACTTCCGATGTCATCCACAAGGTCATATATGTATATTGTGAATAGAAACGGTCCTACGACGCTCCCATGCAGCACACCTGAACTCACTCTTACTTCGGAAGACTTCTCTCCATTGAGAATGACATGCTGCGTCCTGTTATCTAGGAACTCTTCAATCCAATCACACAATTGGTCTGATAGTCCATATGCTCTTTACTTTGTTCATTAAATGACTGTGGGGAACAGTATCGAACGCCTTGCCGAAGTCAAGAAACACGGCATCTACCTGGGAACCCGTGTCTATGGCCCTCTGAGTCTTGTGGACGAATAGCGCGTGCTGGGTTTCACACGATCGTCTTTTTCGAAACCTATGCTGATTCCTACAGAGTAGATTTCTAGTCTCCAGAAAAGTCATTATACTCGAACATAATACGTGTTCTAAAATTCTACAACTGATAGACGTTAGAGATATAGGTCTATAGTTCTGCACATCTGTTCGACGTCCCTTCTTGAAGACGGGGATGACCTGTGCCCTTTTCCAATCCTTTGGAACGCTACGCTCTTCTAGAGACCTACGGTACACCGCTGCAAGAAGGGTGGCGAGTTCCTGCGCTTACTCTGTGTAAAATCGAACTGGTATCCCATCAGGTCCAGCGGCCTTTCCTCTTTTGAACGATTTTAATTGTTTCTCTATCCCTCTGTCGTCTATTTCGATATCTACCATTTTGTCATCTGTGCGACAATCTAGAGAAGGAACTACAGTGCAGTCTTCCTCTGTGAAACAGCTTTGGAAAAAGACATGTAGTATTTCGGCCTTTAGTCCGTCATCCTCTGTTTCAGAACCATTTTGGTCACAGAATGTCTGGACATTTTGTTTTGATTCACCTACCGCTTTGACATAAGACCAAAATTTCTTAGGATTTTCTGCCAAGTCAGTACATAGAACTTTACTTTCGAACTCATTGAACGCCTCTCGCATAGCCCTCCTCCTCACTTCATGTAAATTAGTCCCCCCTTAAACATCCCAACAACCAACAACTTTACGTAATGTTTGTTTGTCTGTAAGGCTTTGGCTATGTTTATGTTTGCTGTGAAGTTCCATTTGCTTCCGCAGCAGTTTTCTAACTCGGTTGTTGTACCACGGTGGCTCTTTTCCATCTCTTACGAGCTTGCTTGGCACATACTCATGTAACACATATTGTACAGTGGTTTTGAACTTTATCCACTGATCCTCAACACTATCTGTACTTGAGACAAAACTTTTGTGTTGAGCCATCAGGTACTCTGAAATCTGCTTTTTGTCACATTTGCTAAACAGAAAAATCATCCTACCTTTTTTAATATTTCTGTTTACGGCTGAAATCAATGATGCAGTAACAGCTTTATGATCGCTGATTCCCTGTTCTGCGTTAACTGTTTCAAATACTTCGGGTCTGTTTGCCACCAGAAGGTGTAATATGTTATCGCCACGAGTCGGTTCTCTGTTTAACTGCTCAAGGTAGTTTTCAGATCATCATCATCTTGGACAGTTTCCAGCCACTGGCTGGGTCTGTCGGGAACACAAGCCTCTTCATCGTGTTCTGTCTTTCCACCATTCCCCCTCTTCCACCTTCGTCCAGTTCTCTCCTCTTCTCGTCACACATTCCTTCACTCCCTTCACCCATCTATCTCTTGGTCTTCCCCTGGGCCTCTTCCCCTCCAGTTGCAGATCAAACATCCTCTTTGGAATTCTTCCCTCATCCATTCTTCTCATGTGTCCATACCACTGCAGTCTTGATTTTTCTATCCTTTCCTGTACTGGTTCCTCCTTTAGTCTTTCCCTCACATGCACATTTCGCAATCTGTCTCGTCTTGTTACACTCAACCTGCTCCTCTGGAACTTCATTTCACTAGCTTGTATTCTACTTTTGTCGCTTTTGTGCATTACCCATGTCTCACTTCCGTATGCCAATATGGGGACAAAGTAGGTTCGGTATATAATTCCCTTGGATTTCTGTGGCACCTCCTTGCTCCAAATAAGCCCCCTAATGCATTTGAAGAACTGCCCTGTTTTTCTGCACCTTTCATTTATTTCCATTGCGTTTCCCCCCTTACTTTCAATCATGCTTCCCAGGTACTTGAAGTTCTCTACCACTTGTAGCTTTTCCCCTCCACAGGTTATATCCACATTTGGCCTTTTCTTCTTCCTTGTTGTGACAATTATTTCACTTTTCTTTGCAGAGGAATGTATTCCATATTGTGCTGCCGTTGCCTCCCATACATCTAACTGCTCTTGCACCTCCTTCTCGCAATTTCCCCATAACATCAGGTCATCGGCAAAAAGCACTGCTTTCATTTTATGATCTCCAATTGCATCTGATACTTGCTGTAGGATTTCATCCATAACAATAATAAAGAATAATGGCGAAAGTGCACTTCCCTGTCGCAGCCCATTTTCCAGCTTGAACCATGCAGTACGTTCCCTCCCCACTTTCACACAACTCTCACTTCCCTCATACATTTTTCTGACTTTTCGTGTTATCTCTTCATCTATCCCTTTTGCGTTCAGCACATCCCAGAGCTTGTCCCTATAGATACTGTCATACGCCTTCTCAATATCTAAAAAGGCCATGATTAAGTCCTTCCCGTACTCATAGTGCCTTTCCTGCAGTTGCCTTACCGCAAATATGAGGTCCGTTGTTGATCTTCCCTGTCTGAAACCATACTGCTCCTCTTGCAGTCTACTTTCAATACTGCTTCTTATTCCTTTCTCCGGGATCTTTTCATAGATTTTTCCACAGTGGCATAGCCGGGTGATTCCTCTGTAGTTCTCACATCTCCTTTTATCCCCTTTCTTGAAGTATTCTCTTCTCCAGGATCTTTTCATAGATTTTTCCACAGTGACATAGCCGGGTGATTCCTCTGTAGTTCTCACATCTCCTTTTATCCCCTTTCTTGAAGTATTCTCTTCTCCAGGATCTTTTCATAGATTTTTCCACAGTGGCATAGCAGGGTGATTCCTCTGTAGTTCTCACATCTACTTTTATCCCCTTTCTTGAAGATCGGGACTATAATTCCTTTCTTCCAATCCTCAGGAATTCTGTTCTTCTTCCACACCACCCTCAGCACTCTGTATAGCCACTGGGTTCCTACTTCTCCTGCTGCTCGTATCATATCCACTGTTACTTCGTCCCAACCTGGTGCCTTGCCCCCTTTCATCCTCTTTATGGCTTCTTCCACTTCATTCCAAGTTAGATCATGAATTTCCCCACTGTTATAATCGTCTGCTGCCTTAGGCTCTCCATCGCTGTTAGTTACCCGCTTGACGGCATTCAACAGATCTTCAAAGTACTCCTTCCAAATCTTTTTGAGCTCATGCATTTCCTCCACAACTCTTCCATTATTATCCATGATCCTCAGGCACTCGCTTCTGTCTTTCCTCTTATTTCTTACCATGGTGAAAAGTACTTTTTTGTTCCCTTCACTGTCCTCTTCTAACATTCTTGTCCATTTTTCCATCCACTTCTTCTTCTCCGCCCTTACTATGGTCTGTGCCGCTTTCTTGCTTCCCTTATATTTTACCCTAGCTTCCTCTGTTCGGGTCTGGAACCATTCTCTGAAGGCTTTGTTCTTTCGAAGTACAACCTCTTTACATATGTTGTTCCACCATGGGGTTTCCTTACTTCTCCTCTTTGTGCTAGTTCTTCCGCACACAGTCACAGCTGCCTCAACTAGAGCCCTCTTAAAATCTCCCCATTCTTCTTCCACTGTTCTCTGATCTTCCTTTGGCAGCTTCTTCCTGATCAGTGTCTGGTACTGGGTCCTCCGTTCATCCTCTTTCAGCATCCATGTCTTCAACCTTTTCTCCTGTATGTCTGTTGCCCTCCTATCTTTTTTCTCTCTCAGGGTGGCTACCAACAGCCGATGGTCACTGTCTAAGGCCTCAGATGGAATGACCTTAACATCTGTGAGGCTGCTCATCATCTGCCTATCCACTAGTACATAGTCTACTACTGAAGTTTGGGACCAGTCTCCACTGTACCAAGTTATTTTGCGACTAATTCTCTTCTCGTACCAGGAATTTGCGATCGCCAGCCCATTCCTCTTGCAGAATTCCAGCAACAATTTTCCTTCTCTATTTCGGTTCCCCCAGCCCTCTGGTCCCATTATCTCCTCGAATCCTTTCCTGTCTGTGCCAACATGTACATTGAGGTCCCCTATTATAATCTGATTACCTCCATTTAGCTGCTTTTGCATGTCATCTTCAAATTCCTCCTTCTCCTTTTTTGTACACCCCACCTGTGGGGCATATGCTTGGATGATTTCAATGCTTTTTCCTTTCACTCGTACTCTGGCTTTTATCATTCGATCATTGATACCTTCCACCTCCTCCTGCAGACCCTCTCTGACCACTATTGCCACTCCATTTCTTCCCCTCTCATTCCCTATCCAGTACAGTTTACATCCTTTACTTAGTGATTTTTCACCAGCTCCTCTCCACCTAGTCTCAGCAAGTCCCAAGATGTCCAATTTCCTCCTTTCCATCATTTCTACAATTTCTTCTAACTTCCCAGTTAGAGTCCTTACGTTTAAGGTGCCCAGTCGTAAACCATCTCGTAATCCTTTTCCATTACTTGGTCGGTTTCCTTTAAATCCGTTCCGTGATCCGAGGCATGTTCCCTTTTTGAAAGCAGTTGATTTATCCACTACTGGCTTGCTAGGCCTATCGCAGCTTCACCAGAGCCCCGTTAGCCGTCACGTTTCAGGGTTCCCATAGGGCCTTCCCAGCTACCGCAGCGGTCCTGGGGCACACGAAGTCCCCGCTGTACATCGCCGCTATAGGCAGTCCCCTACTTTGTGCCGTTGCCTATCTCCCACGACTTGGACGAGGGGTTGGACTTATGGGAGACAGTTTTCAGATAAAGCACTTAAAAAAATTTCACTGGATTCTTTGTCCCTGCCACCCGTTATGAACGTTTCAGTCTCCCAGTCTATATCCAGAAAATTAAAATCTCCACCCAGAACCATAACAAGGTGGGGAAATCTACTCGAAATATTTTCCAAACCATCCTTCAGGTGCTCAGCCACAACAGCTGCTGAGCCAGGGGGCCTATAGAGATATCCAATTACCATGTCTGAGCCTGCTTTAACCGTGACCTTCACCCAAATTATTTCACATTTCGGATCTCCGACAATTTCCTTCGATACTATTGCACTTCTTATCGCTATAAACACGCCTTCCCCTTCACTGTCCAGCCTGTCTCTGCGGTATACATTCCAATCTGAGTTTATAATTTCATTACTGTTTACATCTGGTTTCAGCCAACTTTCTGTCCCTAGTACTATGTGGGCATTGTGACCGTTTATTAATGAGAGCAGTTCTGGGACCTTTCTATAGACGCTCCTGCAGTTTACTATTAGCAGATTAATATTGTTATTCCCTGTTGCATTTTGCGTACTCCTACCTTGCCGCGTCTCGGGAGCCGTCTTGTCGGGCCTAGGGAGGGAATTCTCTAACCTAAAAAACCCACATGTGCACTCCACACGTACTCCGCTACCCTTGTAGCCGCTTCCTGCGTGTAGTGCATGCTTGACCTATTCAGGAGGACCCTACATTTCTCCACCCGATAGCGGAGGTCGAGAAATTTGCACCCCAGATCTCCGCAGAATCGTCTGAGCCTCTGGTTTAAGCCTTCCACTCGGCTCCAAGCCAGAGGACGGCGATCGGTTCTGGGAACGATACTACAAATAGTTATCTCAGATTCCACCCCGCGAGCGAGGCTTTCCGCCTTCACCAACTCCGCCAACAGCCTGTATGAACTGAGGATGACCTCTGAACTCAGACGGCAGGAGTCATTGGTGCTGACATGAGCAACAATTTGCAGTCGGGTGCACCCAGTGCTCTCTATCGCCGCCGGCAAAGGCCTCCTCCACATCTCGGATGAGAGCCCCCGGCAAGCAGACAGAGTGAACACTGGCCTTCTTCCCCGACCTTTCCGCTATTTCCCTAAGGGGCTCCATCACCCGCCTAACGTTAGAGCTCCCAATAACTAATAAACCCCTCCCCCCGTGTGCCTGCTCGGACCTTGCTGAAGGAGCTGCCACATGTCCACGCACAGGCAAAGCGGGCGATGCCACACGGCCAACCTCCACATTGACCCTGCGCCTCGTGCGCCGCGAACGCCGCTGAACCCGCCACTCCCCTTGGGGAGAGGGTGGCCCAACCGCGCCCAGTACCCGCGAAGATGTCTCGACAGCAGGGACAGTGGGTGAAGCATTAACACCTGGGGTGTACCATGCGACGCACCAGACTCCCCACTGCCGCTACACTCCGAGGCAGCAGCCTGAAGACGGCTGACCGTGGCCAGCAACACGTTCATCTGTTCGCGAACAGTGGCCAGCTCCTCCTGCGTCCGTACACACCAGTCACACATCATATCCATCCTAAAATTTCAATTTACTGTAGAGAGTTAATCAACTTTTAACTAGGCTGCTAATTCACTAAAGGCGGCTGATAGTTGACTAAACTGTGGTTACTAGACACTTCTTGTAGAAAACAATGAAAATAGCACTACCTGTCTCTGGACTGTATTCAAAACAAACACTAGCACTACTGGCACTGTGGCTGACTAAAGGGACTATCTCTCTCTGTATTCAAAACAAACACGAAATCTATGGAACACTATTACTAACACTCGACTATTAAAGCTTCCTAAAAGCAAAAACACACGGAACTAGAAGTGACAAGTAAGAAAAATACAGTTAATACTTAAATTAACATAGCTCTCTGCACAGCAGACGTGACACAGACGGCAGTTACGACTTCGTATCCTTTCTTTTTGAACGCCCCTTATAAGTTCTTGGAAATTGGTTAACAGTAGGTAACAGCAAGTACCCACTCCACAGAACAGGGATATCTATGGAGTGAGTCTAAGGCACTGAGCATGTTGCCAATATCAAACCATCATTGTCACGCGTCTTCGAGGAACACTGCTTGTTTACATTTTATACTTGTGCTTAAACCTTAATATATGTACTCCTCATTTACTGGTAACAATAATGTCGTATAATAGTTGTTGATGATTTGTGGTTTTTGGGCGCTCAACAGCGCGGTCATCTGCGTCCATACAAAGTTTCAATCTTGTCACTGTTCAGTCTCGCGATTTTCCCGGATGATGACGACAACACAAACGCCCAGTCCCTGGGCGGAGAAAATCCTCAACTCGGCCGGTAATCGAACCTGGGAGCTCGTGATCTGATATGACAGTTGTCACTGCGGATGCCAATCGAACTTTGGCGACAGAATGTGTCGACCATAAAAATACTGTTGTGCATCTGAATGCTCGTTCTATAGACACGTCTCCTCCATGGTACACTCATAGTTTGCACAGTTTTTGCAGGTTTCTATTACATATTACGTCGAACAGATCGTTTTTGATTGAGTTTGCAATTGATCCCATCAGTAGTTTTTACGTTTGGGAAGTTGTCGAGAACAGATTTGTCATTACTGTTCTCGTCACTAACAAAATTTATTTTCTACGTTGTTGTTAACACTGTGGGTCAACCAAATTCGCCTAACCGTAGAGTGCACATCATACAGGGTGAAGATAAACTCCATTAATGCACTGCAGATAGCATGATGTTGTAACCTCCTCTCGCGCCACTTGCCTGTTTCCATAATTATTTTCTGCGATATGAAACGAGTGGAGGGTAGTTAACAAACAGAACACGTTTAGTTGCGAAAAATGACCGTGTTGTCTAAAACAAAAATCTGTCTCGTTCGTTTAGGAGTACTAAGGTTTCTCAGAAAAAATGGTTCAAATGGCTCTGAGCACTATGGGACTCAACTACTGAGGTCAGTAGTCCCCTAGAACTTAGAACTAGTTAAACCTAACGAACCTAAGGACATCACACACATCCATGCCCGAGGCAGGATTCGAACCTGTGACCGTAGCGGTCTCGCGGTTCCAGACTGCAGCGCCTAGAACCGCACGGCCACTTCAGCCGGCGGTTTCTCAGAATTCTGGGTACAAAAATGTTGTCTTTGAAAGGATAACAGCACAGATCATATTACGTCTTTCAGTACCATTTCATTTTACATCAATGTCTTGACTCAGCCGTGTGTAGTAACGGTTAAGTTTATTCCACTTTCACACTGAACCCTCTGCCGTTTTATTTACGCATGAATTGTTTCGCATCCCCTCCTCCCCGCCCCCGTACCTACCGTCCGCCTGTGACTGTACGTGACAGGTACTGTCTAGTAGTTGCTCTTCTAAACAGCATCCCGTATGAGCGAACCAGTTTCGTCTCTATCTGTGGTTATCTGTACTTTAGATATCTGGGATACGCACGGCTCTTTTTAAAAAGAACAGCTCTTTGTAGTCATGGAGTCGAGCCGGCACATCTGCTTTCATGCCCTGCAGTTACTCTGCTGCAAATAATAACCTGTTGCTGCGATCCAGCAGTGAAATAATCTGCAGATTGGCTAGAGTTACAAGTTAATGAAACGTACAGAAATACAAAATAAAAGTTAAATGAATACTTAAATAACGAGGGTTCTTTTCTAATATCTGTAATTGATATAGACGACAGAGAATTATGTTGAATAATGTTTATCCAAGAAAGGATTTCTCAAAGATGCGGGAAGTGATCCTACGATACTGAGTTAAAATACAGACAAGAAAAAAACCGCTCTCAAATGCAGTAAATTTACGTTTGGAGCGTCACGAAAATGGCAACAAAATTCCCAAACTAAATAGGCATCAAAGACTCGCGAAAACTAAGCCATTTCGTGATCACAGTACACCAAAGATTCACCAGCTCAAAATAATTCAGAGTTCAACCTAACGATTTAGAAATTAGCACATGCGATACAAAGAGTGGTAACTCATACTCTGCCTACGCGCAGTTCCGTATTGCAAGCGGAAAAATTTAGAGTTCTACTCTGGGGCACAATCAAACGTTTCGAACTACAAAGTACCTTGAGAAATTAAGGAAGGGTGGTGGCCGTTCACCGCTCAGAATAAGTCACCTATGCGACTGAATCACCCACGTTACCGGAGACAGGTCTGCCTCCTTCTAGAACTCGACATGACGTGTCCCCAGTCGTTTCGTAGAGCTCTTCATTTGAAAAGTCCCAGTCTCCACTTGAAGCCCGTAGCGTTCCACTACCGCCTCCTGTTCCATTGGCTGAAGGCCGTCCCCACCAAAAATACATCGTTCTTACGTGTTACAGGCGTGATTTGAATCAACATTACCACTTCTCGGGCTAAACCAATATGTTACAACATTTAAAAAAGAATCAAATGTTATAAATATTCCATCACAGTTCATTCACAATAATTACAAATTTAGAGACAAAATGGTAAACTATTCATTAGATGACTGCACAAGCATTACAGAATGTGAGGTACTCATACTGTGCTGTGTAAATGTGGAGAGTCATAAAAGACGTCATAAGAGAATATATAAAATAACTACAGAGGAATGGCTTTCAGGGATGGTAGCTATCATCTGAAATATAGTTTGCTGACATCGCATCAAGTGATTTAAAAGTGAAGGTTGTGGCTAAGCCATGTCTCCGCTATATCCTTTCTTTCAGGAGTGCTAGTTCTGCAAGGTTCGCAGGAGAGCTTCTGTAAAGTTTGGAAGGTAGGAGACGAGATACTGGCAGAAGTAAAGCTGTGAGTCCGGGCGTGAGTCGTGCTTCGGTAGCTCAGATGGTAGAGCACTTGCCCGCGAAAGGCAAAGGTCCCGAGTTCGAGTCTCGGTCGGGCACGCAGTTTTAATCTGCCAGGAAGTTTCATATCAGCGCACACTCCGCTGCAGAGCGAAAATCTCATTCTGGAAACATCCCCCAGGCTGTGGCTAAGCCATGTCTCCCCTATATCCTTTCTTTCAGGAGTGCTAGTTCTGCAAGGTTCGCAGGAGAGCTTCTGTAAAGTTTGGAAGATAGGAGACGAGATACTGGCAGAAGTAAAGCTGTGAATACCGGGCGTGAGTCGTGCTTCGGTAGCTCAGATGGTAGAGCACTTGCCCGCGAAAGGCAAAGGTCCCGAGTTCGAGTCTCGGTCGGGCACACAGTTTTAATCTGCCAGGAAGTTTCGATTTAAAAGTTGTTGGTTCAGAAGTTCGTTGTGAAAATGTTTATTCACTGTTAAATGTTAACTTCTGTAGTTGTGTCACTGGATGTACCTCATTTATCTGAGATCGCCAGTGTATTCAGATTTACATTAATATTTGAGTGTAAATTATTATAGACTGTCAAAATGCTGTAGTAAGGTATCTTTCAGCTTGTCTGAAAGGTCTCTCTTTTGGTCTCCTGGGTGGTCTGGAGCTACCGCTGCGGCCCGCCATGAGCCCCGGGCCCACGAGCGTTCAGCCCTGCGACAGGTACATCTGGGCGGCCGTATCGCTCGCCTGCATACGCGTAACGTTACTACCCACCCCTCCTCCCCCTCCAGCGTTATCATGACACAGGAGGGCGTGAAGCAGGGGGACTGGATAAGCATAAACACTCTTTGCTGCTTCAGATCACGTTCAAATTTCCTTCGAATGGATTTGAACTGTCCTTACGCCACAGAAAAAATTTTGGTCGTACAACACTCCGTATGGGGGCGACTACGTTCAATAGTGTTGCAGACTGACGACGTCCGCAGTTGCGTTGGAAAGATCTGTGGGGAAATTTGGTTCCAGTGTGACATCATCAACACATCTTACATGAACGTCCGAGCTATGGCCTTTTCCCGGACGTGTTGATACCTTGCTGGTTGAAGCATCGCGAAGAAGGTTCTAGGCACCTTTGATACAAGTTTCTAATTTGTGTGTGGCAGTGGGAGACAATCAAGGGGTTTTGAAAAAGTGACGGTTTAACTGGGTTGCTCAGTGTATATGTGTGCACCGGACTAGCTATTATAAAACGACGTTATGATCTTTCTTATATTTGGGTCCACAGCCGAGTTAAGTTTCTTAAAAGAAGCAGTTTTCATGCGTGAGGCAGTTATTTATTTAAAATTACCTGTTCCCTGCGAAACGTTACTGTGGCTGAGCCTGGATAAATAGAAAACAAATAAATCGTAACACACTCATTTGTAATATATTTGGGAACTGGATATAAGCCCTAAGCTCCTTCTCCACCCTGTCTCTGTCTATCTCCTCTTCCCCTCTCTTTGTACATCTGCTCCTCCTTCCCCTGTTCTTGGTCCATCACTTCCTCCCCCTTCTTTATGCCCATCTTCTTCTTCCCCCTTTCTCTCCATCTCTTCCTACACTCCCTCTCTTCCCTTCTCTCTGTCCATCACCTTTTACCCCTTTCCTTGATTCAAATGGCTCTGCGCACTATGGGACTTAACATCTGAGGTCATCAGTTCCCTGGAACTTAAAACTACTTAAACCTAGCTAACCTAAGGACATCACACACATCCATGCCCGAGGCAGGATTCGAACCTGAGATCGTAGCGGTCTCGCGGTTCCAGGCTGAAGCGCCTAGAACCGCTCGGCGACAACGGCCGGCCCCCCTTTTCTTCCTCCATCTTCTTCTTCCTCACTTTCTCCATCTCTTCCTGCCCCTTTCACTCCCCCTCTCTATCACCTCCCACCCCCTTCTTACCTCCGTCTCCTCCTCCTCCTCCTCCCTCTCTCCTTCTATCCCTTCTCTCCGTCTACCTAATCGTTTACGGTTTTGATGTCCATTTGCTCCCACCCCTCTGTCCACCTCCTATTCCCGCCTGTCTCCGACATCGGCCTTTGTTTATTGTTATTACAAATTCAGATTTTGTAATAGTGTTCTGGTAATCATACGCAGATAACCCGTAAGTAAAACTTTCCTGTTTCCAAACAACATTTCATCATTAAAAACAAATAGACTGTATTTTTCCATACGTTTATTGCAGTAACGTGCAAAATTTCAAAGTAAATCATTAGAGTACTTTTTGAAATGTTTGGTAGCAATGTTTCCTGTGTGTGTGTGTGTGTGTGTGTGTGTGTGTGTGTGTGTGTGTGTGACTAAGGAGAAACTCTATATATATAGCATTCGAATGCTCACCAGAGTATGTGTAAAATTTTGAAAGAAATCGCATAAAAACTTACCGAGATTTGCGATAGTAACTTTTCTCCTTTATATATCACATTTTTATTGATATATTATATATATATTAAAAATAGTTTTACGAAAGATACGCATATTGGCAAGCATCGTTGTAGCCAAATTTCGAAGTAAGCGGCGAAGACCTTTCGGAGATTTAAGATTTTGACGAACGAACGTTTATATTTTCATTTGTAGAGATAAACGCCTTATTCAATTGGAAATTAGTATGTTTAAGTCCCTTCAGTGTAATCGAGCAATACCACACACAGAAAAGTTAAATGTTTCTATTTGTCAGCATGTCATAATCCACACGGCAATGTGGAAGTATCAGCAGATAATGGCGTCCGATATTTCCATCGAAATGCGTGACATTATACACTGATTGACGTGAGGTTCTATATCTAGAATCAGAAAAGAGCAAATCAAATGCGATGTTTGCAACTGAACCACTATACAAAGCACATTAAAATAGAATCAGTACAACAAACGGCTAAAACGATGGATATAAGACGCACATAGTACATAAACTCAACAATCAGGGTAAAGAAATAAGTACAGGTAAATAAGGAAAAGGCACTAGGGGCACAGAACGCCACGGCTAAAACGACGGTACTCCCAAAACAAGCACAGAATACAGAAACATTGACGACGAGCCTTGTAAATGTATATGGTACACAGTAACATATGCATAGAAACAGCATATATGTTTAAGAGGCAATGTAACATAAGAAACAAGAAACAACAACCTGTCACATATATGCACTTAACAATGATGAGCTGAAATTTCAAAATATTGAGCGAAGAGAATATAAGAAGATGGAATTGCAAGGTCTTTCCTCATTCGTAGAACATCGAATACAGCACAGGCATGGTCCATCGAGCAAGTCACGAAGATCGCAAGAATCACTCGCCATAACAGAAGTCCCCTACCATTACAGGAAAATTTCCATAAACAAATGGCTCTTATACTGAATAGTGAACGATCAAATCGACATCAGTAACAGCATATTGATCATTTTAGCCGATGAAACAATAATAAATCGTAATACAGAGCGGAGGCTTACGATTCAGGAACCTTCCAAACATCCCTGTTGCAGCCCCTTACTGTTCAAGGAACACAACCCCCCTCAATTTCCGCAACGTCTCCTGCCCCGCACCAACAAACACGCAAAAACACATACCCATATCCAGTACTGTTGGAAAGCAATAGGAAATCGTTTTATCCATTGAGCTATCACGTACTTGTTTCAAATTGTTTACCGCGTATGCCCGTGCGCGTGTTTGTCTGTATGTGTGTGTGTGAGGGACAGAAAGAAGATCTGGAAACAGTGGGGTATATGTTTCCAGATCATCTTTCAGTCTCTCACACATAAACATACAGACAAACACGCGCACGCGCATACCCGATAAACAATTTGAAACAAGTACGTGATAGCGCTCACGGAACTAGGGTGTGAGAGCAATCACCTCGTAGCCCCCTGTGCACACATTCCCTCGTCAGCTGACTTCACGTGACGTCACTGACAGCGGATGAAAGCTATCCACGCGATATCAAAATTGTTTGTTGTGCTGTCATCGCTGCCAGTGACCTCCGCGCAGTGTTTAAGTCAGTAGGCTGCCAGGGCCTTGCGCACGTGGTAAAAATAAAGACAAGCACAGTTAACTGGACTATGGCTTTTCGGTATCGATCGCTTTGCAACGGTACTTTCGCGTTCTCGTCAATACGGTACCAGAACGTTTAATTCTACGACTGTAAAGACGGAAGATCCGCGATTCGGAATGTCTGAACTGTGCAGTAAGTAGCGGCAGGAACACCATCACGAAATCACGCAGCATGAACACTCCAAACCATCGACTCTAGGAGAGAGAGATTTTAACCGTGTTCAACCCAATGGTAAGGTATCGAACTATTTTTCTCCGAATCATACAGTCTGGGGGAATAGCAGGGAGAATAATTACTTTTGGAAACCTTTTATCAGACAAAGCCTGTTATAACAATAAACTGTTTCGCTTAATAAAACGGCCGCCAGCCCAAATCGGGCACAGTGTCTACACAAAAAGATGAAGTCAATTTTCGACACTGAATTAATAACTACTTTCACTTACTACGGTCACTTGGTAATAAATATTATTAATCCCACTTTCTGTTACTTATGGAATTTATCACTATACTTCAGTAATTATTTAAAGAAGACACACATATGTTTCAACAAGGATACAAAATAAATTAAACTTATAGCTATCATTCATATGCCCAAAACTATTATTTAACACGACTAAATATCATTTCTTTAGGACTGTTATTTGTTAACGTTTTACTAACACCAATATTTGTCTGGCTTTCTTTGACATTGAGAAGCAACACGAACAATTACTGTTAAGATTGTTGCAGTTAAACAATTATGTTACTTTACTTTCAGAAATACTATTGAAAACTTATCCTCATGGTCACGCAAAGCGGTGGGCCTTAAACTGGTCGTAGGTTATGTTCCAAAAATGAACAGCATAGACACAGAAGTGATGATACTTTCTACAGGACCTGACCATCATTTTGCAGGACAGTGCTCAAGCACGTACAGTGCAAGCTATTACTGATTTGTTTGACTGATGGGGCTGCTAAGTGCTATACCAGCTACTGCACTCCCCTGACTTGAGCCCTCGTGAGTTCAACTCGATTAATAAACTGAAGGAAACACTTCACGGCATTCGCTTCAGAACTGCTACAAATTCGTCGCGCAATAGACCGCGCCGCTCGAACTGTCAACACTACTGGCGCTGCTAAGAGTATCCAACAACTTCCACATCGCTGGCAACGGTTTATACACAATGCTGGTGACTACTTTTAAGGTCAGTAAAACATTGAAACACGTATCTATTTTGTACGAGCTGTAAATAAATAGTTGCCACTATTAAAGTTCCAACCCTCGTAAAATGAAAACCATATGCAGATAGCATACCGATCGCTGCCTGGTAATGAAATGTGCGAACAATCCTGGTAACTAACATTCACTGTTTTTAATAGGATGTGGGAACGGTTGTTATGAGTTTAATAATACTGAGATGTCAGTTCCTTTGTTAATTGAAAATAATGTATTAATAAGTTTCGTAAGTAATAGGCCTAATCAAATTATCCGTAGTTGAAAATACAGTAGAAAGTAGATCAGTCGTGGGAAGTAGAAGAAATAACAACGATCTTCACTACTTTCATATGACTCTCACTAACTATTCTAATACTATTGATTAACAATGCTGTACTCAAGTATATTATTGAAACTAGTATTCTTTGATTGTAGTTTGTTGGATTTAAGTGTATTATTTACGATTAATAAAAGCAGTTAATAGATAATTACACAATCTCAGTCTCTAGGTGGATACAACATCACAAGGATAGTGTCTAACAAAACCGTCGGAACATAAATGGTTTTCCCGTATGGACTTAACGAAAAGTTTTTCGAAATGATGGAGCACGGCAATCGGTCGTCCTTTCCTTTCAGGTTTCATTAAAGCAAATCCAGATTTAGGCTGGTGTCTAGGCATTATCGGTTCAATATTTCATAGTTTCAATGCATGTCTTGGTACGTCAGTACCCTGTTATTCGGGCTTCTGTCACAGTTCATTCATAACTAATGTATCAGTCCAGAGAGATAGGATTCGGGAGTCACATACTCTGTGAGTTGTTTACCATCTCAGGAGATCAAACAACTGCTCTCGTTTTAAACAAGTGTTGTATTGTCAATGGAGACTATATAATTCTCTCATGACCTTTGTCAGCTACTTCTGACGTATACATACGTAAATTCGTTGAAAATTCTACAGCAAACTTGCGTCACGGCTTTCAGCATGTTTCATTAGGTCAATATCCCTGAGTGCAATCACACATTAGAACCTCACCCTCTCCACACTCCCGTGCCATTTGTTGCCCCACCCCCGTTCCCCCACCTTATCATCTACTTTAGCACCTAAATAAACGGTGGAATTAAAGACTTTTCTTGGAATACATTTATTTTTAAAATCATGAAATAGCCATATTTGGTGTGTGTGTCTGTGTGTGTGTGTGTGTGTGTGTGTGTGTGTGTGTGTGTGTGTGTGTGAGTGTGTGTCTTAGAATGAATGACGAGGGAATTAGTGGTGCATCATAAGTGCTACCCACAACTCCTCAGAAAAGAACGCCCTTGCATTACTTCTCTCCAATGCGGCACTTTCCCGACCTGCGCGTTGCAACCCCATTTGAAATCAGACAAGTTCAGATGTGTGCACTATACTGACTGTTCGTAAATGACTTCATTACTGCACGCCTTACTTCTCAACCGGCAAAAAAGTGGAGGACTTCACGCTGTTAATGCTCTGTGCCTAAACACTCGTAATAATAATTATGATAACAGTAGAAGTGTGTACAGCACTAGAGTAGCTCTTACTGCTGTGTCTTGCTGTCAATTAATTTATTTATCTCTTTCTAATCGAGCAATGAAGCAATTTATGGACTACTGCAGGTACCATCTACAACTTAGAGAAAATTTTTTTTGGAGATACTTTGCATTTGCTACGTACATGTCTCACATTTATCATCAGTGATGTACAGGACAAGACACAGTACATGTGTGCTGTGGGTGGATTATGTGAGGAATCTGTAACTTCCACCGAATTCATGCTACTGACTGAGAAAGTAATTATTGATAAGTTATGTACTCAATTTTAGGGTCTTACAAAACTGAATTGTGGTAATAGAAATAATCTTTTGAAAATAATTTAGTTTCGTGACTCAAACAGAATGGAATCGTTTAGTTTCTACCCCTCAGAAAATTGCATTTTACCCCTCAGGTGGTAATTAGCCCTGGTGGGCAACCACTGTTTTAGAGTCTTATGATGACCTCTAGCTGGTCGACAACAATAACTTCGTTTTTAAATGCTATTGTGATTGTCGTAGCAAGGAAATGAAACACGCATTATCGTCCCAGTCCGAGAGTAAGATGGTTAGGTTGTGTAGTTGCGTTGAAAGTCTTTGAGTGGATGTTTTTGTCTGCATAGAGTTACATGTAGTCGAGTAGGTACTTTGTTTCCAATGATTGCGCTACAATTTCCAGTAGTCTGCATTTACATGCCATCGTGCAAAAATAGTGCCTTACACCAGATATTAAATTTACTATAATCATTAGTATTACAGGACCGTATCTCGTCATTCTGAGTGTGTCCTGGTGGCAGCCCTGTGTTGTACTGTTCAGTGGGCTTAGAGGGTAATGTTCCTTCCCAGCAGTGTGGTTTCTTCCCAGCAAACTTTATAACAACCGACATGAAACATGTCCGTTGCACAGTTTCTACCGATGGTTTTTTCGTGGAGTGGTATCGATTTGTGGTCCAGAGGTGTATTTTGTAACCACCTGTAACTTGTCAGCTGGGAGACAACACCTGTTCCCTCACATGTTGTCAGTAAGAGACAATGCTAGCCCCTGTTGGTTGGAATGGGAGATGCTGGTGGCCTGGCTGTTTCCCGATACGGAAAATGCCACCTGTTCCACCAGCCTCGGGCGCAGATCATGTACGGCAGCACTGTTTACGATTATCCTGCGTCGCTCATTAACATAACTGCAGCAAATACCTCCATTTTCGCTCTCTCTCTCTCTCTCCCTCTACGCCTCTATGCCTCCCGTCTCCCGTGTGTCGTTTTGCACTTTGTACCGACCATACGTAAACAGAGGTAATTATTCTGCGCGTGCTATCATTAATATTTCGTTTGATAGCCGTTTTAGTGATGGTGCTCTAACATTTATGATCCGAATACTGGAAAAGGATATTTTGTTTTCCTTTTTGTTCTTGCTTAACTTTCATTCTCGTGAGTACAATGTTTATTTTTTCTTTTTTTTTTAACACTCAAAGCAAACTAGATCACTCAATAGCAGTATTATTAGCATAGTCTTTGGGAACTCTGAAAACTGACCAATATAAAAAGTGTGAAACTGAGACGGATTCATGAAAGCCAAGACCGAGAAAGACGGAGAAAGATATATTACTTATGGGGCTTCGATATCTACTTATTGTATTTGATGAAACGGTCTCATGTCTATTATGACTTTGTACATGAATCAGTGGTTCAAAGCCTTCACCCTTCGCTCTCACAATGCAAGAAATTTCTTATTTTAACATATAAATTCAGCTGACGCTGGCGAATGTTATCAATCAGTAATTTTTACGATTATTTTTTACTAGTTTCTTACGCATACTCTTATGCTGTACACATTTCCGATATATTACCCTTCTTCAGTTCAACTATTAAGCAACGCAGATTGTTAAAGTACCCACTTGTGGCGAGGCCTGTCCACTATCGGTATCGTCTCATCCATACATTTAGTTTCTTTTTTTCTTGGTTATCTTTCGTTGTTTATTCATTCCAGATGCTCATTCCACCTCAGATGATTTTGGTCTGTTCGTTAATTGGGACAACATACGTATTTGTAGTTCACCTCTTACTGTTTGTACCTCAGTTTTTCCTCTTCTCATATTCCATTTCTACATTGTGTCAGTATTGTACTTTTCTACTGGCAGTAAAGACCCAGCATTGACTTCAGTATGTACGCTTCGGAGCAGCAACACTTTATCCTCTTCTATGAGCTGCTTCTCAGTGTTATGCTAACTGATCCATATACGAAGTCAAAACTGACTTTTTTTACGTTGAACGTCTTATTTATAAAAAGTTATCGCACACCCCAGATATTAAAAATGTATCTCTTGTTCTGTTGTTTTACTGTTAATTAAGACCTACGTTCTTGTTGACTCCAGCCCAACAAATACCATTCCGAAGAAAAGTTTTACTGCTTTGGAAACTAAATTTTAAATGGTCTTAACAGAACAAGTATTTCAATTACTCCAAGTAGTTCACCGACTGAGATACCCAAACAAGACTCACGACGCCCACCCTCACAGCTTCACCTCCGCCAGTGCCTTATCTCCTACCTTGCAAACTTCACATATATTCTTCTGCATAACTTGCGGGGTTAGTTCCTTTATTGTAATTCCTGTTTTGGATCAATATGTTTATTTGTAATCAGGTTATTAATTTCAGTGGATAATGTTCACCTTCAGACCTGAGTAGAGACATGTTGCATTACACATGTCATACCGTAGCATGTTATGGTGCAGTCAAAATCATTAGCAATTTCTCTTTCGCCAAACAAATAAAATTATGCTGCTTAAGAGCACCACTGAAGTGTACATACTATCTATGAAGAGAAACTCAGCTATACTGCGGAACTAGAACTCCTGGAACAAAGGACATAGCTGAAACATGGCTTAACCCAAAGCCTGAAGGATTATTTGCAGAATGAATTTTTGACCCTACAGGAGAGTCTGAGCCGATGTGAAACTTACTGGCAGATTAAAGCTGTTTGCCAAACCGGGTCTCGAATCACAAAGGCAATGTTCTCGGGTTCGAGTCCCGGTCGGGTGCCTAGTTTTAATCTGTCAGTATGTTTCATAGCAGCGCCCACACTGCTGCAGAGTGAAAAATTCATTCTGGAAGAAACACTACACTTATATCACTTTGATACGTAGATGATGCTGTTTCATTTGCTGACACAAAAACCGATCTTGTTTGTAGTATTCACATACTGCATTATAAAATATGATAAAAATACGAAATAAGAAATTCCAAGTAGAAACAGAGAGTGGGGTTGCTTATGGGGCCGGAGACAAGACGAGCACTCACCAGGTAACCGCCTTGGGTTTGGTTATTTACTTAATTAATCACAGAAGCTACGATGTATTTGCTGCCTGATGATAATTATACTGTTCAAACTAAGTAGTTAATTCCAAAGTAATTTAAAAAGTTTGCCTTTAAGTAACACGTTTTAAATTGACTAATCGAGGGTTGATAAATATTTGTCGCTCTCAACGCTATCGTAAATACTAAGAAGGACACTAATACACAGTTTCACTGATGTTTCTCTATCACGTTAACTCTTATATTTTCATTCCTCATTTATGTAATGCAGTGTGATTGAGCACTCAGCAGAGCTGCAGTAATAACTGAGGCAGGGGCCAGTGGAAACAGTCCTCCGAAAGTCAAACTGCGACCCTGCAGTAGTAAGAGTTTTGTTGCTATTAATATATTGACTAAGTTCCTTTTATAAGTATGAATAACATTTTCATGTTTATAAGTAGGTTGGCTGGAAATATCAGCGAACACGTGAATAATAGTATGAATATTTACTGATGATATTTTAGGCTTTCGTCGTCAGAAATGGTTTTGGTTCAACTCCATTTTTCACCTGTGCACTTACTCTTCTGATATGGACATTAGTGCTTTCAATTCACAAGAACATTTCCTTCGTTATAAAGTCCAAAATGAATACGGAAATATTTTGTGAGGAAATTTACAGTTACTTTTCTTCTGCACCGTACATGAGGAAAAAACCTTGCAGATGATATTGTTTCAGAAATTATCTCGAAACTGTTGACTGCTGAGATAATGTAAATTATTTACGCTGACGGTGCACATGTAGGGTGAGTTTCGAAAATATGCAACGTGATGAAAACATTTAATGCACACACTTGAAGGTAATATACTTCTTAGTCATTTTTCGTTGAGTTTTTATAATCAGAATGATGCTAATGACGTTTGTGAAAATTTCTTTTCGATCTATAAGAATGACTTCATGGATGTGGCATAGTTCCATAGAAGATAAAGTTCTGGCTTAAAGCGTAACTCCTGGGAAGAGGTTAAAGAAGAGCACGTAGTAGATTCAGAATTTCGAGAGGTCTCTGACGCATATGATGTAGCAACTATCTTTACAATCATTACTATAATAACTGATGGTTATCTGGATAAGACCGGGCAAGTGGACTAGGGATAAAACATCTAGTACAGATGCAGCAGGTGGGGTAGAGTGTTTGCCTGTGGCTGCAGAGGCATTTCATGTAACTCGTTACAACTGACGCTGATACAGAAGTGACTGCAAATGTGGATTTACTCGCATGGTCCAAAGTTAGTTGTGAATCCCAGTATCTTGAGAAACGTCATCCTCCTATAAGCAAATATTTGCTATCAGGAGTTGACATTGCCAACTTCATGCAGATTTTTTCAGACTTTTTCAACACAAATTTTGTGTTTCTGATTCATTGGTTTGAGTATTTCCAACTCCATGATCAATGACACACTTAGAAATACATTAAGATATTGAACAATTTTTGTTGATTATTATTTCCAAAGAGTATGGCTCTGAGCACTATGGGACTTAACAGCTATGGTCATCAGTCCCCTAGAACTTAGAACTACTTAAACCTAACTAACCTAAAGACAGCACACAACACCCAGCCATCACGAGGCAGAGAAAATCCCTGACCCCGCCGGGAATCGAACCCGGGAACCCGGGCGTGGGAAGCGAGAACGCTACCGCACGACCACGAGATGCGGGCTCCAAAGAGTATGGATTGACAAGTTTTTCGTTATCATGGTGATTAAACAATCTGTCACTTGAAGGGTTAAATTGTTGTTTGATTCTAGAATTGATGAATCAGTTCAGAATTTCCGGACAAATCGTTCGTAACGTACCGTAACAACAGACAAAAGTATTTCTGTTACTAAAGCATGCAAGAAAATGGTAGTGTAATTTATGTATTTCTAAGTTTAATCGTAACAACACATGATCGAACGAAGTTATTTCAGTTGTCACATCAGAACTATGAATAGTAACACTAAAACATTAGACAACACATCTCAGTCAAATTGATCACTTCGACTTGCTTCTCTCATATTTGCCACGTTTGATGTTACAATTATTGGGTAATAAGCATACCAGGCGAACCTCACATCCAAAAATTACATTTATACGTGACAAATTAAGGTTTTGCTAAACAGTGTGAAAGAAGGAAAATACAGGTTTACGTAATCACAAATACATATAAATGTGTAAATATGGCCTTGTAAGCCGAAAACCGGTTAACACAATAAAAGTAATATTGTAGAACAAAAGCAAAATGGTGCTTTTCATTTATTATAACGATGTTCTACTAAGAACCGACGGAGGGTTCTGTTAACAAGTAAATTGTTAAAATTATTGAAACCCCTTCCATTGTCTCTCTGAAACACGTGGAAAAAAGCTGATCTCCCTCTACGTGATTACACCACCCAAACCGAACCCAGCTCCACCTCAACATGACTGTTTGCTGCTTTCCAGTTCCTAGCACTCCCACGGTATGAAAATTGGCGTCTCATCACCATAACATGCAGCGAACTTCAGTAGAGGCTGTTCGCTTTCAAATTCTTCTGTCCCTGGTAGTTTTGTACTTGAAGTTCTGGAAAAGCTGCATTTGGGTTTTCAATGTTCTGTGTCTCTGTAAACACTTAAAACCGACTGACTTTGACATAGGGATGGTAATTATCCCTGAAACAACCGGTTTTCGGTTATATCCGGTTTTTTTTCCATCTTCAATTTAACCTGACTGTCAAAACCGCTCAAAATAACAGGTTGCACGAACAACCGATTTACGGTTTTTTGTTATTATTTCCTGTGATAAACGTAGACATCGTAAGAAGACAAACATTCTAAGACTCCCTCAGACTTTTGCATTATACTTTTGAAGATACCTAGAATCAAAATATCCGATAAGATAGGTAAATAAAAGAAAATTAGTCTGCCCAAAAATAATTTTATAATCAAGGACCATTTGGGAATTACGAATAGTCAGTCCTAAATGGTGGAAACAGGGGAGAGAGAACTCTATTTCTCGTGTTGTACAAACAAATCAAGGCATACTATGTACACATAGGCAGTAGATCAGTTCATTCTACTTTTGTCATAAACAATGAATGAATTCTTGAGTTCTGAATTTATTATTGTTGCATTAATAAAAATATTCCGTGTATAATTTTTAACGTTATTATTCTTTCATTATTCCTAACGAAAAGCACCTTTTGTAGTCAAATCTATTTATTTGCTTTTAAGTAGGAATATGAATACAACTGATTTTTTGATTGACAATACTAAAAATTCTCTTTCAGAAATTCTAATGAATAAATTAGGCAGTAGGCAAAATTCGTTTACGGGAAACAATTATAAGACAAAAGTAAAAATTCCAATAATGAATTAGTCCATTGGTCAATATTCACAGTTAAATCGGTTTATAAATACTCGTTCTGTAACGTTTTGATCTGTAAGTGGACTCCTTTCATCAGAAACAATATTATTCAAAGACAATAACAATCCTCTTATAGCCACAGCACTTCCTGCCAACAATAAATGTTTTTGAGCTATAAATGACAAGCCTCGCATAAACCTTCTACTCTCTGCTCCCAGAAAACAAAATGGTCACTGCTTCTAGGTAGTGAAATTCAGCATGTACATTGTTGTCTTAGCAATTCAGTAGCGATTCTTAAGTCACGTGTTTGTTGCTACTTTCTAATTGTCAAAGTTGTTACTAAACTACACTGACGGAAAGAAGTCGCAGTACCAAGAAAGAGGCATAGCCGAAAGTTGGTAGGTGTGTTTCTACATCTGAAAGACGATGTCTATTCAAATTTCGCGACAGTCGCGTAAGAGTGGCGCTGTTAGCGGCACTCTTAACGATGCAAATCAGGATTACGTCGTAGCAGTCGCGAGCGTCAGTTACCTTTGAGACTTGACGTGGTAAGTTGCTTTTAGTCAAGAATGCCTTTAAGGCAACAAAGACGTTATTATGAACGTCCCATTGAGTTTGAACAAGGTTGTATAATAGGAACTGATCAAAGAAAACAACTGTAAGCACTAATATGAAAATTCATTTAATCTAATAACTTCCATGGCACAATAAATTAACTCAGAAGATCTATCAATAGAATAATTATCAAAAACTCGTCTGTGATGAGGGTGAAGTGGACGAACAATACAAGTCTACAAAAGTAGAAATATCATCAAATCATCAAATAATACCTTGTTCTTCATTTCAAAATCGTTATATGTCCGTACGCTATCCAACCATTGTGCTGAGTCAGCATTCCTCCTTGTAAATCTGCAACACACATTGTTCCAAAAATGGGTCCATGCACTGTACACTCAACGAAACCCCGCCTCCTGCACGTCGCAGCTATCCACTACTGACCGTCAAAGGTACTACGACTCTACGGTGCTGCCATCGCAGTCACAGATACTGTTGCCTAACATCTGTTTCTCTGAGCCACAATTATTTAAATATATCATTTTCCTTTACAAATACTAACACATCCAATAACATCATCAAGCAATAGCCATCTTGCGACGCTCCACTCCTAACTAATCAGTCCCCGTACTAATAGAAATAGAGCCAACGGCCCACACAGCCGAGGGCGGAACACCGTCTGTGTTGCCCTCTCGCCACGTATCAAGACAGTTCCCAACTCCCCACTCTTCGGCGTGCTTTCAAGACTCCATGCCAGCGATAACACACAGGAAGCTAAGGGTAATTCATGCCACCTAGGGGCGCCAGCTAATGAAGGAGAAAGATAAGATTAAATGAAGGCGTCTCAACACAAAATAGACACACCAGATTCTTTACCTGGCTACTAGTGAAAAATAAAAAAGACTTGTTATAAGTAAGGCCAAACAAACACCTAAAATTACCAGCTATTCAGAACTAAAACACTGGTATCAGTATTGACTAGTCTCTTTTCTCCATCCCTGCTTCTGCGATGGCGTAAGAAGCTCCAGACTGGTTGGACAATCCCTATATTAAACAATGCAAAAGCTGTATTTATAAAAAGGGCCTTCGCTTAGAAACTACTTGGAATAACAGTTTTCTAAAATATTTGTGTTGTAGATTACATATATATAACCACTTTAACAGAGGCATTTCTGAAGGTATTCATTAGTTTCGAGATTATAATTATTTTTGTAAAAAGTGGACATTAAGATAAAAACCTGTCTACACTTTTCGATCTATGTAAGGTTCAAAAGTTTTTGAGATTTACAAAATAAAAAACCCCTGTGTTAAAATATCCACAATGCTCCAATGAGTATAACCCGTAATTTTGAACAAATTCTGGCAATTAGAAGCCGAGAGAAAGTACACTTCACTCTTAAAAGATACAACTAATGGTAAACAGCTATTCAAGTTGTCAATGCATCACAGCTCCGTATGACGGGTTGTCTGCATCTTCTTCCATCTCATCTTGGAAATTCCGTTTTCCTCATCGTCTGCATTCTCTTGCCGTTGTTTCAAGGTCTCTAACAGTTGCCTCAAGTCTTCCTTTATCAAATTTAACATTTATTTCGCTGTGAACCGATCAACAGTGTGTAGCAGTTTCTTCGGGACTTCACTCCTTGCATCATTTCCTTCGCTGAAAGCTGCCACTGCATCAGAGACACTAAAATGCAGTGTACTAATAGACACAAACACTGTCTTTGTAACTCTGGTCCAGATTATGCAGTTGATGGGCTTCTAAGGATTCTGGCTGCGGCCATGAAGACATTTCCTCAATAGTCTTACATCTGACAAATCTTTGAAAGTTACTTTCAGTACCTCCACTACGGCAAAATGTATAGCTGGTTTGTGAATAAATTTCTCGCACGTTTGCTGTGCTCTGTTGTAATTGCACTATGAATCACTTCATGGAGGGCGCAGGCCATGAATGGCTTTTTCTTCTTTTGAAGAGAAGTGAAACGGAACTGTCCATACAGCATTTCTCATGTCCTCTAAGGCGCTGAAATTTTTCCTGAGGGCAACGCGAGAATAGTTTTTAATTTTATCTATGACGGAGTCTCTTATTACCATCTAATCTTCCTCCATCTTCCAATTTCTTTACCCTGAATCCAGTTTTCAGTCGCTGCTGGCCCATACCCATCTGCTTTTGTACGTGACCTATGCACACCAGTTTAGTGATAGTTAAATTTTTTCAGTATGGTGTCCATTCCTAATGCTTCGAATGCTTTTTAATCCACACCTCATAAATAATTGCCCTCGGAGGTAGGTGAATCAAAAAATCAGATTTGAATCTCAGAACTGTTAAATGTACATGATCATTCCCACACAATGTTTTGTTCAAATGAACGAATAAACAAGAAATAAGGAAATAATATGTGTGTTCTGTATATCATTGGAAAGAGGAAGTTCCGCAGTTTAAGAAGAATGGGAAAAAAATCTAAATTTCAGGATTTCAACCTGCCCGGAGCCCATTAACGGAGACTCATTATACGTTCACCAAACACCAAGCGCCCGTACTTGTCTCGTTGTTGAGGACCACACTCATTATTGGATGGTACTTTTCTCGCATGCAAGCTCAACTTGTAGAGAACTATAGTGATTACGTAGTAAAGATACACACATCAAAAAAAGTTTCACATCACCTCGGTTCCAAGAGTTCCGGAACCTGTACAGAAAACTGGAATAGAGATCAACATGAATATCATTTCTGCCCTTTTTATTGGTCATGAAAACCACACATTGCATGTTGTACCACCATGCAGCGAGACCTTCAGAGGTGGTGGTCCTGACTGCAGTACTCACCGGTACCTCTAATACCCTGTAGCACATCCTCTTGCATTGATGCATGCCTGCATTCGTCGTGACATACTGACCACAAGTTCATAAAGACACTGTTGGTCCAAATTGTCCCACTCCTCAACGGCGATTCGGCATAGATCCCTCAGAATGGTTGGTGGGTCACGTCGTCCATAAACAGACCTTTTCAATCTACCCGAGGCGTGTTCGATAGGGTCCATGTCTGGAGAACTTGCTGGACACTCTAGTCGAGCGATGTTATTACCCTGAAGGAAGCCATTCACAAGATGTGCACGATGGCGGCGCGAATTATCGTCCGTGAAGGCGAATGCCTCGCCAATATGCTGCCGATATGGATGCACTGTCGGTCGGGGGCTCGCACTGACGTATCGTACAGCCGTTACGGCTCCTTCCATGACCACCAGCGGCGAACGTCGGCCGCACATAATGCCACTCCAAAACAGCGGGGAACCTCCACCCTGCTGCACTCGCTGCTTGTCTGGTTGAAAGCATATGCGACACTCATCGGTGAAGAGAACGTGATGCCAATCCTGAGCGGTCCATTCGGCGTGTTGTTGGGCCCATCTGTACCGCGATGCATGGTGTCGTGGTTGCAAAGATGGATCTCGCCATGGACGTTGGGAGTGAAGTTGCGCATCATGCAGCCTGTTGCTCACAGTTTGAACCGTAACACGACGTCCTGCGTCCTGTGGCTGCATTAAAAGCATTATTCAACATGGTGGCGTTGCTGTCAGGGTTCTTCAGAGCCATAATCCGTAGGTAGTGGTTATCCACTGCAGGAGTAGCCCTTGGGCGGCCTGAGCCAGACATGTCATCGACAGTTCCTGTCCCTCCGTATCTTCTTCATGTCCGAGGGTTCACTCCAAGACACCTGGACACTTCCGTTGTTGAGAGCCCTTCCTGGCACAAAGTAACAATGCGGACGCGATCGAACCGCGGTATTCACCGTCTAGGTTACGCACAACACGAGCCGTGTACTTCCTTCCTGGTGGAATGACTGGAATTGATCGGCTATCGGACCCCCTCCGTCTATTAGGTGCTGCTCATGCATGCTTGTTTACATCTTTGGGCGTGTTTGACTGAACAGTCAAAGGGACTGTGTCTGTGATACAATATCCACAGTCAACGTCTATCATCAGGAGTTCTGGAAACCCGGGTGATGCAAACCTTTTTTTGATGTGTGTACAATTACATAACAACTTTTACAGTGTGTGGTTGACAGTATATTGTACGTACGTAATCTACTGTATACAGTCACTTAACAATGTTTACACACAATGTTATTAAACAAGAATAAACGAAGTCACCTATAATCCCGTGTGTAGCATTGTTTCAACCTTACTGTTTCGTGCTGCTGTGATGCCACTTATCGGTAACCAGAATTTGTTCAGTCGTTGGCCCAACTCGATATGGATGCCACAATGTTAATTTTAATCATGATAAGTTAGTATTAAGTTTGCTTTAAAGACGGTAGGTTGTTCTATTGATTGATAATTTCAGAATAAGGAAATTAGATTCTTTTATGTTACGGTGCTGAATTCTTTGAAACCAGAAAGGCTGTTCTCTAAAGCAGTAAATATAACGTAATGTTGAAAATGATGTACGTACGTAATGGATGTCAAAGTTAGTACACGTACCGTTCGAGGCATGGTATACGACAGTAACTAATTGACCTATTAGTCACTGCGTGGTCAATTCACAGTGGACACGAGAGCACACGGATCGTGTGTACCCACATAAACGCACACGCACACGGATGCGCGCACGCCCACCCACCACACACACACACACACACACACACACACACACACACACATACACACACATTAGATCCCCTGCACACGCAAGTGCTACTCTTCGTTATACCTCCTCGTCACATTCATTCACAGCATTACATTACAACGCCTAATACTAAGCGGAATTGTGATATAAGAAATATATAAAGGCTGTTAATTCAACTAAATATTTAGGGATTAGAATTACGTATAAGTTAGACTGGAGCGATCACATAGATAACGTTGTGGGTAAAGCAAACTAAAGACTTCGAGTTACTTACAAAATGCAGCAGGTCTACGAGACACTTCCAATTACGCTTGTCAGCCCTCTTCTGGAGTACTGCTGTGCGGTGTGGAATTCACGTCAGACAGATTCACTGAAGACATCGTAAAAGTCGAGGCCATATATTTCAAATTTTCACGAAATAGGGGAGAGTGTACCACAGATATGGCACACGGACTGATGTGGCAATCATAAAAACAAAGGCGTTTTTCGATGTGGCAGGATACTCTCATCAAATTTCAATCACCAATTTTCTCCTCAGACTGTGAAAATATGTTGCTGGGATCCATGTACACAGGGATAAATAATCATCATAATTAGCATTTTATCCATTTTCAGCAGTTGTAGTCGTACATAATGAAATAATAAGCAACCAGCCACATGTTCACCTGTTTCGGGAACTTAGAGCCTTCTTCAGAAGGTTATGCCTACCACTCGGCTTTGCGGAGCTGCACAGCTCAGTTGTTGGTCAGAGAAATACCTTTAACGCCCAAAGGTACAGACGTGATATTTTGCAAGCGCGTGAAGTGACGCAGTTCGAAACTTCGAGAAATGTATAGCACCTCCGTTACCTGCTGCCTTGGGAGAATAATTTCTCGCGAGTGATGACGTGGACTGGCCAGCCACACCTGAATCAAGTGAAGCACTTCTGGAATGCATTTCGTAGACGACTGGCAACCCACCAACCGCCACCTACGTATCTTCTAGAAGTCGTCACGGTACTTCTTCAGGAAGCAGCGCGAATGCCAACAGAATTCCTTATCACCTACGGTGCAGCGGAGCATTTGTAGAAGACCGTGGGTAACCACTTCTACATTAATTGTTTTGTTGTTAACCACTTTTGCGATTGTTTTTTCTGACGTGTTAGAATTTACGATTACGTCGCATAGATGTGTGTGGCTTCCGTTTAAGAGTTTTTACAACTACAAATCCTGGACACTGCAATAAGAAATAGGTACTGTGGAACCTCTCGAAACGCGTGCTCAGAAGGTTTGCTCATATTTTTCAGTATGCTTACCTTCTGGGTCACTATGTACTAGCATTACGCCATGTGTTATTGACTCCCGCAAAGGACAATAACATTCCACACAGTGTATGTTACATAAATGAAATGTTTCGTCCCTCCAGAACTGTTAGTACTTATTCGTTATTGTTGTGATCTTCAGTCCCAAAACTGGTTTGATGCAGCTCTCCATGCTACCCTATCCTGTGCAAGCCTCTTCATCTCCCGGTACCTACAGCAACGTACATCCTTCTGAATCTGCTTAGTGTACTCATCTCTTGGTCTCCCTCTACGATTTTTATCCCCCACGCTCCCCTCTAGTACTAAACTGGCGATCCTTGATGCCTCAGAACATGAGCTACCAACCGATCCTTTCTTCTAGTCAAGTTGTGGCATAAATTACTCCTCTCCCCAATTCTATTAAGTACATCCTAATTTGTTACGTGATCTACCCATCTAATCTTCACCATTCTTCTGTAGCGCCACATTTCAAAAGCTTCTATTCTCTTCTTGTCTAAACTGTTTGTCGTCCAAGTTTCACTTCTGTACGTGGGTACACTCTATTCAAATACTTCCAAAAAAGATTTCCTGACACTTAAATCTACACTCGGTGTTAACAAATTTCTCTTCTTCAGAAACACTTTCATTTCCACCGCCAGTCTATATTTTATATCCTCTCTACTTCGACTATCATCAGTTATTTTGCTGCCCAAATAGCAAAACTCATCTATTACTTTAAGTGTCTCATTTCCAAATATAATTCCCTCAGCATCACCTGATTTAATTTGACTACATTCCATTATCGTCGTTTTGCTTTTGTTGATGCTCATCTCATATCCTCCTTTCAAGACACTGTCCATTCCATTCAACTGCTTTTACAAGTCCATTGCTGTCTCTGAAAAAATTACAGTGTCATCGTAAAACTTCAAGGCTTTTATTTCTTCTCCTTGGATTTTAATTAATTCCTACTCCAAATTTTCTTTTGTTTCCTTTACTACTTGCCGATTATACAGATTGAATAACATCGGAGATAAGCTACAAACTTGTCTCACTCCCCACTCTGCCACTGCTTCCTTTTCGTGCCCTTCGACTCTTGTAACTGCCATCTGGTTTCTGTACGAACTGGAAACAGCCTTCCGCTCCCTGTATTTCAGCCCTGTCACCTGTGGAATTTGAAAGATTATATTCCAGTCAAAATTGTCAAAAGCTTTCTCTAAGACTTCAAATGCTGTAAACGTAGGTTTCCTTCTCCTCAACCTCTGTCTTATGAGAAGTCGTAGGGTCTGTATTATCTCTCGTTCTCCTACATATCTCCGGAACCAAAATTGATCTTCCCTGAGGTCGGCTTCTACAAGTTTTTCCATTCTTCCGTAAATGATTCGTTTTATTGTCTTGTAGCCGTGACTTATTACACTGATGGTTCGGTAATTTTCACACCTCTCAGCACCTGCTTTATTTGGAATTGGAATTATTATGTTATTCTTGAAATATGAGTGTATTCCGCCTGTCTCAGACATTTTGCTCACTTGGTCCTTACTTCGATTTAAGTCTTTCCGTGCTTTTTTTCATCTACGTCTTCTTCCATTTCCATAATAATGCCCTCAAGTACATTTTCCTTGTATAGACCCTATATAATCCTTCCACCTGTTTGCTTTCCCTTCTTTGCTTAGGACTGGTTTTCCATCGGGGCTCTTGATATTCATACAGTTTGTTCTACATATGTCTCTTTAATTTTCCTGTACGCAGCATCTATCTTACCCCTAGTGATGTATGCTTTTACATCCTTAAGTTTATCTTCTACCCATCCCTGCTTAGCCATTTTGCACTTCCTGCTGATCTTATTTTTCGTTTGTATTCCTTTCCCCCTGCATCATTTACAGCATTTTTATATTTTCTCCTTTTATCACCTACACTCAATGTATCTTGTGTTACCCAAGGATTTCTACCAGCCGTCGTCCTTTTACTATTTGATCCTCTGCTGCCTTCACAATTTCATCTCTCAAAGCTACCCATTCTTCTTCCATTGTATTCATTTCCTCTGTTCTTGTCAATCAGTCCCTAATGCTCCCTTTGAAACTCTCTGCAGCCTCTGGTTCGTTCAGTTAACCCAGGTTACATCTCCTTAAATTCCTTTTAGCAGTTTCTTCAGTTTTAATCAACAGTTCATAACCAACAAATTGTGATCAGAGTCCATATATGCTCCTGGAAATATCTTTCAATTTAAAATCTGGTTCCTGAATCTCTGTCTTACGATTAAATAATCTATCTGAAACCTTCCAGTGTTCCCAGGTTTCTTCCATGTATACAACATTCTTTCATGTTTCTTTAACGAAGTGTTAGCTACGATTAAGTTATGCTCTGTGGAAAATTCTACGAGGCGTCTTCCTCTTGCATTCCTTGCACCCAGTCCATATTCACCTACTACTTTTCCTTCTCTTTCTTTTCCTACTATCGAATTCCACTCTCCCATGACTATTAAATTTTCGTCTCCTTTAGCTATTTGAATAATTTATTTTATCTCATCATACTTTTCTTCAAGCTCTTCGTCATCTGTGGAGCTAGTTGGCACGTAAGTATGTACTACTGTGATAGGTGTGGGCTTCGTGTCTACTTTGACTACAGTAATTCGTTCACTAATCTGTTCGTAGTAGCTTGTCCACGTTCCTATTTTTCCTATTCATTATTAAAGCTTCAGACACATTTAAATCAAACATCTCGACATGTTCGCGCTTTTTACTTGTTATTATTAGTACCAATGTCATGTAATATAATGCATCGTATCAAGTAAAGTAACATAATGTTACCATGAAACATATCATATGTCATTCAACATGGTATTTGTCATGTCGTGTTTAGAACGCATGCATCCCCACTTTTTCGGGGTGCACTCAGCCTCGTGATGCCAATTGAGGAGCTACTAGACCGAAAAGTACCGGCTTCGGTCAAAGAAAACCATCGTAACTACCGGGAGAGCGGTTTGCTGATCACACGTCCCTCCTATCCGCATCCTCAACTGAAGATGAAACGGCGCTCGGATGGTCCCGATGGGCCACTTGTTGCCTGATGACGGAGTGCGTCCCCACTTTGAGATACTTCCTATTACAGATGCACCCCCACTTTCGGATACTTCGTATTGTAGATGCATAACACTCTTTAGAGTTACAAAGGATTTAGGAATACACTACCATTTGATTGTATATTTCTGCATATTTCCTGTTTACACTCTACATTTCGGCTTTTACACAATTATCGAGAACAATGCTAAAAGGAAGAAGATACAAACAGTAAGACATAAAGTAAAAAAATTGAAAATTTTTAAAATATTAGATGAAAGTCGGGATAAAATTGCGAGAGATTCACTTTCATCTTACACTATTAACGTATTTTGCTGTGTATTCTACAAGATGTCATATTATTTCACTCCATCGTCGAGTACAGTGCTAAAAGCAAAATACGCAAATGATAGGCCTTAGAGTAGAGAAATATTAGATGGGAGGTGATGTACAAATACGAGCGATGCATTTACTTCGTATACCATTAACGTCATTTTGTTGTGTATTGTACAGGATGATACATACACAGGTCACCACGTTTGACTAACGTGATATAAATGGTAGAAATCTAACATCTTGTAGGAATGCAGCGTATTACCAAATGGTTCAATTGGCTCTGAGCAGTATGGGACTTAACTTCTGAGGTCATCAGTCCCCTAGAACTTAGAACTAATTAAACCTAACTAACCTAAGGACATCACACACATCCATGCCCGAGGCAGGATTCGAACCAGCGGCCGTAGCGGTCACGCGGTTCCAGACTGTAGCGCCTAGAACCGCACGGCCACTCCGGCCGGCACCATATTACCGTACAAGCACATCGTATCAGGGACAATTAGCCAAAAGCAGGTATACACAAGTCTAGCACATACCGTTAAGACGTAACTATTAAAGTGATGACAAAGAATGTACACTCTTGAAGGCCTGGCACATTGAGATGCAGACGTATTACACATAATGTCTTACAAGCGTTAGATGTCATCCGGGTCGTATGTGATTACCTTTGGGCTCAGCACTGTTAATCATCATCTTTGAATTTAGATATACACATGAGAGTGTTAATAATATGAAATGGCCATAACATCACGCACAGTGAAGAAACCGAAGTCTGTGAGGAACGGAATAAATAAAATGCAAAATCCGATGATTCACACATAACGATATAATAAGCGCCAGTAATAATATAAAAACTACAACAATGGGGGGAGGGGGTGACGAACTGGGGGAAGGGGGGTGGGAGAAAAGCAAGAGAAGATTTGCTATACGAATATTGTATAAGATTAAGAAAAAGAAGAAGATGAAGTGTGTGACTGGAAGGGTGAGTTAGACGGGGGCGAGGCCGTTGGAAGTTGGAAGAGGAGGGAGGCCCTACTGTACAGGACAGTTAGTGAGGTTGATAAGTATAGCTACGGTTCAGGACTATAGAAAGTTTTTAACATAAATTTATCTCTGTTTGTTCTTACATCCCTTGTCATAGATGTAACAGAGAGGCGGGTTTGGCGGAAAAATGATCTCAGGGGAAACAAATTCAGCCCTCCCCACCCAGAAATCAAGAAATTCTTTGGCGTTCATCCAGAGACTAATCGAACCCCAGAAATTTTATTCCCTTAGAAAAACTTTTCTTAGCTATTACATGTACGCTCTTCAGCCATATGGTATGCATTGTTTACTAAGTTTGGCAGTCTTCTGAATATTTTGGGCGCAGGTTCAGCGACTTCAGTCAGTAAATTGCAAGATGCGTATGTGCCGACGCCTTGCAGCTAAGAAAGCTCATTGCACAGGGATGTAGGGCTAACTAGTAAAAAAACGCGAATGTGTCTAGATGTTTTGATTTACATGTCTTTGAAACTGTCAGATTAGTTGAAACGGCAATTCCTTTTTTTTACACCCAAAACTCCGCCCGGTCATGTTCACGTTCTTTTGTTCTATGACAGGAACATTTTTCATTCTAGTTCCCAACTTTTACTTGTCCATAATTTTGACATTAGCCTACCATATCTTGGCATCCGATGTAGATTTTTGTTGCCTCGGACCGCAACTGATCCGTTATAAGATTTTTTTATCGTCTTTTGAACCATGCTGCACGAGTTGGACATCGTCAGTCTGGCTCCTCTTCGGTTACCTGTCGATTATGGTTGAACGTGTTCAGTGTAGACTGTTGAGGTCTCAAAGCACAAAAGCCTCACCACCACGTCAAGGTCAAATGCCTGCAGGCTTTTTAAAAAAATTTCACGTTCCCAGAATGAGTTTCAAATTTCACGTTGTTTTACTTTTATTTTGTTATACATTTTCAATTCTTTAAATTTTGTTCATTTTTTCTTTTTCTTTTTTGTTTTATAGTTACGCACATCTTACTCATATATGCATGAGACTGTATACGCAAACATATGAAAAATAATCATAAATACGGAGCACAAAAAACAGCAAACATAAATGAGGTATCGAACGAAGTATGAAAAACTGTGTCAAGTTTATGATAATAATGTATTTAAATAGTTCATATTACGATACGACCACATTACATAAACTTACTAGAAAGCTTACTGTATCGCAAGCTGAAAGATTTGTGCAACAAATAGTGAACTACTGAAAAGTATACCGCTAGTTATTATCTCTTATGTTAAAGTTTTTGTTACTGTTTATTTGAAACGTGCAATAATAAAAACTGCAGATTAAGAAACTGCGGCTAGAAAAATTCTTTCATTCCTGCACGAAAATTGCTGACCTTAAGCTTATTTTGTCCTAAAATAAATTTTATGCAAGATAGCATAGCAGTTTCTGAAGAAAACGTAATAGAACAGTTTTATTGGGGGAAGCAATTCACATTTTCGGGTTCGTGTAATTTTCTGGTTGGTCGCCGATAAAGCTTTAAATGCTCGATCAAACAGTATATCATTGTTTACAGGGATGGACATATTAACGTATTAACAACGAAACGATGATCAACTAGAATAACTAGTTTTTTAATTATATCCAAATGCAGCCCTTAAAATGCAACGCATTTCTACGAAACACTTTTTCATGTGCAAACGCGTGATTTTTCACACGTAAAGCCCGAACGATGAAATACTTCTACAAACGCTTCTTATAATTAATGTAAGAACATAGTTTTTATCGTAGTTGTTACTTTCTCATTTCATGCGAATAGCTTAAAACATAATATTACGTGTATTTTATTTTCAAATTTAGACCGTTATATCGAAGCTACGGATAAGGCTGTCACAAAACAATACGAGGAGCATTAATTACGTATGTTTATCTACCTGCTTGCAAAATTTTAACCGTTTCGTACAAGTCTGAAGTGGCGCATGCAACTTAACACACAAATAATTACATAATGTAACGCCGGAAATGCATAGCCTCCTATTTCCATCTATTGTACTATAAACTTTTTCCTTATTTTGTTAGCTGAAGATATGACATTTCTGTGACTTTATATATTGTATTTTCTTTTCATTTAGATGTAACCCTTCCTCCCTCTTTACCTGCAGATTAACTTCGCTGACGATTGCTTGTCCCAAATTTCCATCAGGTACACGTGATTCAATTTTTCACTGTCATTGAAGTCGATAAGTGAGGGGAGGTCACAATAAAATCCGAATGAAGCTAAATGTTTGTCAGTAAGATTTCAATTTTATTTTAAAGACACCTTTTTTATTTATTTGATTTACCTTAAACTTTTTCGCGCCTTCATTTCACGTAAGAATAAAGCTTAGTGCTAAAATTAGCTCGATTTTAAGCTATCGTATCTTAACAACGAATACAGATTATCGGATGAAAAAAAATAGTTTTCACTGTCCATTTATCTACATTCGTCAAAAGTTTGCACCGATTAGTATAACTTGTGCGCTTCAAAAACCTCCCAGAAAAACTTGTTTTCTGCACGTGAAGTTCAAACGAAGTAAGATATTTTTTCAGGTGGTTAAAATGTATCTTACACCAAGGCGAACCGTACCTGGGCCACGAGTCTTGCTCGAGTCCAGATCTATTTAAGGGTGACTGTTTTTGGATATAAAATCCTACCGATGGCGACTGTTTCTGCGTGTGAAATTGGATCGGTACACATACAAATGGTGTCATTAGCTGAGCATTAATTTCAGCCTAATTAAAATCTTTTGTAAAAGGAATTAATCGATTCACACAATATTACTCGGAGCCAGATCCGCCTTGTCTTTCAAACCGTACATAGTATACGGAAACATAGCCACAGTAAGAGAGACGTTCGAATGGCTATAGAAATGGTCGCTGGTCCGGACTAAACGTAAAACTTTTTAACCCCTTGTTCCAAAATCAAATAGGAACCGAGCACCAAGACCCCCCAAAATCACGATTCTGCTCGCTGCCGTATCAGACACATACGTTGCAGCGTTTCCGCACTGAAAACATCTGAACTTACGAGTAAAATAGCGTTGTGACCAACTGAAGAAGGAAGCTCAACGGAATAAATCTAGGAGCCAAGAAAGGAAAATGTGAGGCCCAGAATGTGAACATGAGTACAAGAAGAAGAAAATTAAAAGGTCTGGAAGAAAAATACACGCCAAAAAGTTGTCAGTCATATTGTAGACGCATAGTCGAAAGTTGGATGTTTGAGAATGAATTGGAATATTTGTGAATATTTTATTTTTTAACAGATATTCTACTCGGCTTTGGATGAAAAACATCGCAATAAATCATAAAGTCAAAAGCAAAAACTATATTTCAGTGTTACGTTAAAATTCGGACCTGAATATTGGATAGTTACTGTGAAATATCACAACCCATAGAAGACTGTTGTCAGTGCAAGATAAGTACTCTAGGACAATATTACATAACTCTTACACTTGATTTAATTAGTGTGCAAAATTTGTGGTTTATTTTCACTACTCTTGCACGCTACCAATTTATCTGACTATATGATTTAACATTAAGCTGCATGGTGCCTTAAAATGCGAAGCGTCAAGGAAACGTAAACTTTGGTGACAGTATACTATTTCCCTCAAGAAATATAGGTGAAGTGCTGACTGAAGCATTTTATGAGCAAAATATCGAGGGAAAAGTGTAAAAGATTCAATGAGCGACACCGTATTTCGCTTCAAGATGGAATAAAAATGAAGGGAAATTGCTCATTCTGTGTTGGAAGTTAACACTAAAACAAAGACAGATATAATAGGTATAAACAATCTGATGGAGTACCACAGATATGAAGTATAGGGTAAATACACCACAACAGACGTTATCAATATCAAATAGTCCTGTCATCAACATTCCCAGATTCGAATAAATATCCATTCTTCAGTTCAATAATTAACAGAATCATTAAATTACCATTTGAAACAGTTGTATTACAAAACGAAATAATGAAAATGCAATATATAACATAGCAGAATACTTTCAACCACACCACTGGCTCGAATTATACGAACAGTACACACAGCCAGAAACACGTGACGTATGTAGAGAAATAACGCTAAAAAGAGAGGAAGGAATCACGAATAAACCTACCTACGTCATAGTGTCATAAATTGGTCAAATTTCAAAGAAACGTAAGTCTATTTAAAAAGATGAAGATAAAAATTTTGAAATAAAAAAATACCGCCCGGGAAATCTACAATCCCTATTTACTCAAATCCAGCAAATCTTTTGCAACAATCGCAACAAATTCAACTTGGGACAGACTCTTAGAAATTTCAGAATAATGTTCAAGGAAGACAACAGGTTTCACAAGAGTAATCACTCTGCATTTTAGATGCACCCACGGAGCCGAAAAGAAAAATCCGAAAAAATAGAAAATGCAGTAAAAATTCTACATCGTGTACCGAAGGACATACACTGTACATCCCGGAAGAACTTGAAATTTATAAAGACACAGATGTATACGCAAACGAAATTCTCAATGAACAAACGTAGCTAAAACATAAAAAAAATCTAGAAAACTTTATTGATGTTGAAAACGTTTCACGGCACACAGAAAACAATAGATGGCTCAAAAATGGCTCTGAACACTATGGGACTTAACATCTGTCGCCATCAGTCCCCTAGAACTTAGAACTACTTAAACCTAACTAACCTAAGGACATCACATACATCCATGCCCGAGGCAGGAGTCGAACCTGCGACCGTAGCAGTCGCGCGGTTCCGGACTGAGCGCCTAGAACCGCTAGACCACCACGGCCGGCGAAAACAATAGAATACTCAACACAAATATCAGTGTATGTGAAACGGAGAAGTTATAAATTCAGTGTAATATACTTATTATCGCTGATTTTCTGGGACTAAAATTCATTACAAAGACTGTATCAATGGAGAAATCTGTGAAACATATATTAGTGCTATGATAAACGTGATCAAATGGCTCTGAGCACTATGGGACTTAACTTCTGTGGTCATCAGTCCCCTAGAACTAAGAACTTCTTAAACCTAACTAACCTAAGGACATCACACACATCCATGCCCGAGGCAGGATTCTAACCTGTGACCGTAGCTGTCACGCGGTTCCAAACTGAAGCGCTTAGAACCGCACGGCCACACCGGCCGGCAAACGTGATCAAAAACAGGGTGCTGTTACAAGTTCTATCACATATAAAAATTGGGCACAAAACTGAGAGATGATCAGAAAACGCTCTTGGATGCAGCCCAGTGATATACGTCATAACATTTGAGACACTAATAACGTATATATAAGCCATATACTCTTGCAAATAATGTTAAATACGTTGTAGAACAAACAACTACTAACATAGACGTAAACAATATACTTTTATCGTATAATATTACAAAAAATTGTACCATCACTGCAGGATCACTGGAAAATGGCAAAAATTGCAACAACTGCTTCGTTGTAAAGTAAGTGTAACAAGTCAATATTGTATTAGCTGCAGAAAAAACTTGGAATAATATAATTCTTCGACCAAATACGCACTGTGGGCTTATCACAAAGAAAACTTATTTTAGGGATACCAAGTCCAGCAAAGACGCAATGCATCAGGTGGTATAAGTGATTACAACATCAGTGGAAAATTACGTATCCGATGCAATAATAGGCTTAGCCAGACCTTTCGATAACCTGTGGTGGCTTGTCTTGTTCTGCAGAGTGCGCCGAATGTGATGGTCAGGAAATCTCCATCCGGGTCGTTGGGACTACTGCAGAGAAAAGAATACAAAACTGAAATATCAAAGGGAGTATCGGGGAAACGTCTCCACAGGGCTCTGTATTTGGACTAGCGTTCTGGGATATTTGCTTGAAAACTATTACAAGAAAATATGTGAACGATGCCCACCAAAAGGAGGCAGTGCATACGCCGATGACTTAATGCCATTAATTAGCAGCGAACAATAAGGAAGAACCAGATGGAAAATGTCGAGAAGTTATGGCATTGCTTCACACATTGCGTTCGGAAAAACAAACATAAGGAGCTACAAATGAAACTTTATATGTGTGCTCAAAGGTGATTTTGCATGTACGAGGACCCTAGAATGAGAATAAATAACAATTCCATTGTTTCCTGAGGTATGTAGTTTGGTTGGAGGTTATCTATGAATGTTAAAAGTTATTAGATTCTTAAAAGTAATCTTGCACAGGTTAGAGAAGCGTGGAGGATTATGAAACCAGTTTTCGGACTTAAGAACACAACAGTAACACAAATAACCTTCTGTTTTGCAATCTTGACCAATAAATATCTACCTATAAGAATGCACTAACTTTTAATATAACAGTTCGATCACGATATTTGTGTCAGCAAGGAACTTGAAGCTGCATGTTGATGAGCAGCTAATATTAATGATCTATGAGAGTCGCTACAGCTAC
Source organism: Schistocerca piceifrons (assembly GCF_021461385.2). NCBI lineage: Eukaryota > Metazoa > Arthropoda > Insecta > Orthoptera > Acrididae > Schistocerca > Schistocerca piceifrons. The sequence continues at coordinate 645,081,144 of NC_060142.1, forward strand.
ATTGATACATATGAATGCATGACGACAGGTTTCGTTGTTTAGAATATTTTTAGGATGACAAGTTGTGCCAATATCATGTTATAAATGTTCTAGTTGTCATATGGAAACTTAGAGACAGATTTAGAAATGACGTTCATATAAACCTTCTCCCGGCCGCCTAGTGGAACCATGGCAAGCACTAAATGCATGCTGCATACATGTAAATCTTTCAGTGCGATCCCTAATTCCTCTTATTATATTACGTAGATGGGTGTGAACGAAGTATTTTCGCATTCAGAGGAGAAAGATAGCGATTGAAATTTTGTGAAAAGATGTCGACGCAACGAAAAACACTTTTGTTTTATTGAGTACCACTCCAACTCACGTATCATCTCTGTGACACTCCCTCCCTATTTCAAGATAATAGGAAACGAGTTGGCCTTCTTTGGAGTTGTTAGATGTCCTCTGTCAGCATGGAGCATGGCGCCTTATATTGCTCCTGTCTAGAGCCTGTGTATCGGGTGAATGACTCATGCGTGCACAGTAACAGATGGTCTGAAGCGGGTTCAGTCGATTACGTAGTTCTAATTTTCGTCCACCAGAGCATAGTAGCGGACAGAGACATTCAAGAAACAGGTCAAGAGAAAGTTTTTGTGAACTGTTCTGTTTATTTCTTGAAGGATTTTTTGTTTATTTGTGTTTGTACAATTTTGTATATGCTGTTAGTAGTGTGAATGATCGTTCAAAAATGGGTCTGGGCGCTATGGGACTTAACAGCTATGGTCATCAGTCCCCTAGAACTTAGAACTACATAAACCTAACTAACCTAAGCACATCACACAACACCCAGTCATCACGAGGCAGAGAAAATCCCTGACCCCGCCGGGAATCGAAACCGGGAACCTGGGTGCTGGAAGCGAGAACACTACCGCACGACCAAGAGCTGCGGACGTGAATGATCGTGAATGTGGTCTAAAGTAAATATGTAGATCATTGTTCTACCGATAAACATTCTACGAACTTGTGTGAGAAATTTTTAACGCAGTGTGAATGCAAAAGACGGGGAATTTTGTATCATAATTAAGTAAGTTTATGGTAAAAGGAAAGCTAATTCTAATGAAAATGAAAGTATTTAATAACGTAAAGTATAAACAAAATGTCAGAATGTTAAATATTTATTTCGGGAAAAAGTACAGTTCAAAAGTGTGTTATTTGTTGATTGGTTAGTCACGAAAAGCGGGGCCAAACGCGGAAGAATAATGTATTTCTATTGGACTTAAAGAGAACTGAACAATGCAAACGGAGTATTCTTCGCGCGTCTTTTCTCTTGCAGAGAATGCTTACAACAGGCTAAGGAGTCGGAGCCAGGCTTTTCAATGGTACGGTCGTGTGTAGTATGAGCTCCTAAGGGAGTTGTAGTTTGCCGGTTTTAGTTGTGCTACAGGCCCCAAAAGTGTTTTAAAGTGAAGGCATATATATATGTATATTCCGGTGTGTTTTTTAGACAGTATGGATTTTTAAGAGAGTAATTCCGCGTGGTATATTGAGCAGATCGATAACTAAAAACTGGAGTGCATTAGACACCGATAAACTTAATACTGTGGCGAGAATTTTCATTTAAGAACGGTCCGTGCTTAGTAGCTGTTCAGATTTAGGGAAATACGTTAACATAAACTTGCTAACGTGATTGAAAGGGTTTGTGCCTGAGGCCAGCCGGTGTGGCCGAGCGGTTCTAGGCGCTTCCGTCTGAAACCGCGCGACCACTACTGTCGCAGGTTCGAATCCTGCCTCGGGCATGGATGTGATTGATGTCCTTAGGTTTGTTCGGTTTGAGTAGTTCTAAGTTCTAGGGGACTGATGACCTCAGACGTTAAGTCCCATAGTGCTCAGAGCCATTTTAACCATTTGAACCATTTTGTTTGTGCCTGACTGTGTTAGGATTCCACGGGCTTGACAGTGAACGTATAATTCTTGACTTCAGAATATACCAAAGTTTCGCCAGTATTTCCACCTTTCGTTCAAAATTAAGACCTTTTCCCGATTCTTGGAATAGTTACGTTGTATGCAGCCTGGTGCGAGTTGCAGTACGATAGGTTTCTGCTCGGCTTTCCTACAGGTGATCTGCTGCAACAAGTTCACAGGTAGGTGCAGGTAAATGCATTGAAGAAACAGCACCGCCGCAAGTACTGTCTGGTAAGAATCGCAAACCTCACAGCAGTACTCCAGGAGAGGACGGTCAAAGTGAGTGCAGGCTGTCTCTTTGATAGATTTGTAGTGGCAGCTCCAAGGGTCAGGTGGTCAGTGCGATTGGAGGTTTGACTCGTGGGACAGAGACGTTGGGAAAAGTTCGAGGTCCAAGCTCTAAGGGCTGGTGAGTGAGTGAGTGAATCGTGCTCCCAAAGGCGTTAGTGAAACAGCGCTGCCTGTAGTAACATTTTATTTATGTGATTACTACTGTGGATAGTGTCTCCTCCAGCAAGCGGGAAACAGGCTGGGCTTTTAGCTCAGGCGTCGGCTAGGAATTCTAGACACAGTACTCTGGCAGCTCATGTAGCTTGTGGCAGGTCAGGAACACTGCCTGGCAGTGGGAGGTCTGTGAGGTGGCCCGTGAACGCACCTGTGTGAATACAATGAGCCACAGCACTCTCGTACATTGATGCCCGCTTTAACCTGTACCCACAGCGTCTTCGGGATGCTGGCTGTCATGAATGAGGAAGCTCAGGGCTCCCTCCTTAGCAAACTCAGCGTATAGCCAGGAAGCCGGTACACCTACAGCCTGACTGGCGGTCTTCAGGTGCTCATTCAGCGAGCAGACGATGGCAGCTTGCAGTCAGTCAGTTTGTCCCTTCACCAGAGGAAGGCCCAATAGGTCCATATCTCCTGCAGTGTCATGGCTGAAGTCATAGGGCAGTCAGCAGCACATCGCAGTTCGTCAGCAGAGTTAACCTGTACCCAGCGAGACTGTCATACCATCTGCATCAGATGAAACGAGCAAACAGCTGAGGACCAGGTCGCTGAAACAGGAGCATTTAAGATCAGACATCACGTCACTACGGTAGGTTCTCGTTTAACCAGAGGCGTCAGCGGTTTTGTCCTCACCGTTGGATTTCATCAGTAGTAGAACGTCTTGGACCGAGGGAGCTAGGATGTTGCACGTTATTACCCAATATTGTAGCTGTGGAGAACTAAGGTCTGGGTGCTGGCATACTGGAATGTTTGCACTCCTTGCTATGGCTCTACTTGCTGTGCGACAATGTGTTTTACGAGCGGTACTCTGCTTTTAGAGTATTGACATTCTTCGTGTGCCCTGCAATATGACTGAGACACGTGGTCGGTGTCGGGCTTGAACCTTTTAGCGTCTGTGTTGAGCAAAAGCTACGAAAATTTATAGTTGCATGCAGGAACAGGGTTACTGTGCAACAGATCTCTTACGTCTCCTAAGTGTTCTGCAAATAAAATGAAGTCTTTGATTTGCCTTCCACATAACAGTTTCATTTTGATTATGCCAACTGATAATAATTACGACACACAAATTGTAATTAAATATATAATAGAATCAACAGCAGACTCACAACCAATGTTGTGATTGAGGTTTTGGGTACCCCTGCAAATAAATTTTGGCTACCTTGTGTACTAAAAAACCTTCAAAGAACAAATATGAACACAGTAGACCTTCACACACCATAATTCAGGTTAAGAGTGAAGTAAACTCACAAAGAAGGCCATCTAAAACATCCTGGCAGATTAAAAATGCGTACCGAACCGAGACTCGAACTCGTGACATTTGCTTTTCGCGGGCAATTGCTCTACCAACTGAGCTGTAGAAGCGCTTAATCGGGACTCGGGCATTGAGTTTTTAAGAAACGTTTCGATTAGCTTCAGTGTGGAAAATGATCTTTCTGCTATGGCACAAGTAACTGGAAGAGTCTAGTACAACTGAAGAGTTGTACATACATCCAGAAAACTACTTTCAAGAAAAGCATTTTCAACATGCAATAATTGTGCTAGGTCTTTAATTGACAACACATTTCCTTTCTTTGCAGATTCTTTCGACATGAATGTTTCAAGCTAATAAGTTTGTCTGAAGGATAAATGGTTAAATCTGATATACATGTCCTAACTAGCTTTTCTGCTCGTTTCTGAATGTTTTTATTTTCTGACTTAAAAAGATGAACGAGGTGTAAGAAAGAAAAAAAAATGACGTTCTGTAGACTGGTGAAAAGCTTTTTATTTCTAGAGTTAAAGTATCAGCAGAAGCATTGAAAACTTTGACCTAAAGGACTTTAGCGTATGATCTACAAAGCTTTCATCAAAAAATTTCTTCACTTCATGGGTACATCTCCATGTTAAGTTTGTATCAATGCTCCGAAATTCAGAATTGTTTCTTAAGGTGACTAGACTGCCTCTTGCTGTTAGAAGAAGTTGAGAGGCATTCACTATATTAGGGAACTGCAGTAGTCTGGATACTAGGTTAATATTTTGCAATATCTTACTTCGACGTATGAGAGGCAGGACAAACTCAAAAGTTTCCATATTTCTTATAAAATTATAAGTTACTTCCATCTATGCTTTCTTCTTACTTTTAAAATGGTTCTACAACACGAACTAATAGGCGCCTAATGGCTAGATTACCTGAGAATGATGCTGGACAGGCAAGGTAAACCTTGTATCAAGTTATGCTTGGTTGATAACAACTAACAGAATTTGGAAGCCCATCACGTTGGGCACAGTTTCTTCAGTCTTTGTAACATATCTGTCAGTTCAAACGTTTCTAATTAATTGTTGCCAAATAAACACAGAAGCACTAAAGGAAATATAAATGCTCTGGATTTTCTCTTAAAACTGTTGGGGGTCCCACTATATTTATGACGCTATCATGTAGTACAAGATTCAAATTATATTCATGGAATCATGGAGGTGTGTTCCGTCCTCACAAATAAATCAAAGGCAGTCTGTATATTGCCATACGTGTTTCGCTTCATTTATTTATGAAGTATCTTCAGTGGTCTATAATACATGTCTCCTATTATGTATATGATAATGCTGTATGTAGCAGTTACAAGTATGTTAATATGTCACATTTTCTTATGTTATTCTTTGTTTTCCAGGTTAGAAACAACTTTTGCAGCACAAGTTACATGAGGTTAAGTTATTGTTTGGTGTAACGATTTACAATTTTAATAGTCAGTGTGTGTAGTCCTGGAGATGTGTTTACTCTGTCTCCACGCTCTAGATGTCAGATTTTCCATGTTTTTCACGAAAGTTGATTGCAACACTTTACTTGCACTTTTAGCTATGTCTTGAGCATGTGCGCATTTACAGTGTGCAGTGTGACCAACTGTCATTATGTGTTTATCTTTCGTCCTTTGTTTGTTTTGTGTATGTGTGGTTTGATATGTTTTCTTTGGTGTGTGTGTGTGTGTGTGTGTGTGTGTGTGAGAGAGAGAGAGAGAGAGAGAGAGAGAGAGAGAGAGAGAGAGAGAGAGAGAGATAGGAGGTAGGGGATGGGAGGGAGGAGGGGATTGATTAATTACTTATTCCGGTTATGTTTTACATTTCTGTTTGTTATTGTTTTAGTGGCTAACATTACTGGTGAGTTATTGCTTAAATGATTTGGTCATTAATTACTTTCTTTTTCATTGGAAGGGCTCTTTGATTATGAAAATTTCCTGCAATGTCCGGGTTCTTTTGTTGTGTATGTTCAATTTAACAATTTCACGTCCTATTCCACGTTGTATGGTTCATATAGACGTTTTATCAGGTGTTCAGCACAGGTACAACGGCTGTTTTCGAACTTGCAGCTTCTTATATCTTTTTTATACTTAGTTTTGAAATTCCTGCCTGTCATTCACAGACACCCTGCTTACAGTTCAAAAATGGTTCAGATGGCTCTAAGCACTATGGGACTTAACATCTGAGCTCATCAGTCCCCTAGACTTAGAACTACTTAAACCTAACCAACCTAAGGGCATCACACACATCCATGCCCGAGGCAGGATTCGAACCTGCGACTGTAGCAGCAGCATGGTCCCGGACTGATGCGCATAGAACCGCTCAGCCACAGCGACCGGCTCTGCTTACAGTCATGACGTTTTAACTAGTATATACCTGCTCCTTAGTGTTTATCTGGTTTGTATGATGTTGTTTATAAATGTGATTGGAGTGTGTTTTTTGTTTTATAAGTAATGTGTGATCCCTGTTTCATTAGTATATTTGATGTTTTGTGTGTTGATTTGTGATGTATATTAAAGTGGCAGTCTTTCTGTTAGTCATGTTACTGTTACTTTTCGTGTTTCTGAGTGTGTTGTAGTCTATGTATTGTTTATGGGGTTCTGAGGTATTTGTAATCGCCACTTGTTTTCGTTTTTCTTTAGTTGTATTTTAATATTATGGTTGAGTCTTTGTATCTTGTGAATGCTAGAGCCAATGTTTATTGCTATGAGTTGTGTTGTTTAAAGTTCTTTTTTTACGAATTGGGATATTTTATAATTGCGTAACACGTGTAAAAGGGCCACAAATTTTTGATTTTGTGGGTTGTATAAATGCGTCTGTGGCAACTGGCTTTCTGAAGATATAAAATGTGCACTTATTTCTGTCCCTCTTTACTGTCATATGCAAAAAATACATTTTCTATTGCGTCACTTTTTCTATGGTAAGTTGAATATTACTGTGTATACTGTTTGTGTCTGAATCAAGTTTACTATTTTCTCTGTTTGTTCGTCTATCATACAGCTTACATTATCCACATATCTGTACCAGCAAACAATTTTATGTTCTTTCTTTGTGATGACTGTATGGAAGATTGTGCGCTCCATGTGGTTAATGAATATGTCTACAAATGTTCCTGATACTTGGGATCCCACTGGAAGGAAATATTTTGTAAGCAAAATTCCTTTTCAGATATGAAGTAATGTTGAAATGGGATTAATTTAAGGATTTTGGCTATTTTCCTAATATTATTTGCAATTAGCTTGTTGTGCAGCAGTAGATGTTCTTCAATTATTTTTATTGTGGCTGTGATGGGAATCAAGGTGTACATGTTCTTTATGTTGATAGAAATGAGTGATGCTGTTTGTTGAATGTGTATGTCTTATATTTGTGTGAAGAGTTCATTTGTGTTTTTCAAAATTTTGCATTACGATTCCGTTCTTGTGCTTTTTTCGCGTGATATGATCGTACATCCATGAAATTATTAACAGGCCTCACTTTGATAAATGGTCTGTGAACTTTGGGTTGGATTATGAGTGCTGGTGCTTTCGAGTTCTTCTACATGATGTGTTTTTTTGTTTGTGAGTAAATGTTTGCTGTCTTTGAGGTTGTTTTCTGTGTGTGTCTGGGAACGTACTATTGGATCAGATTTCAGTTTCCTGATATTGTTAGAGAAAATGAAATCTTTGGTTTTTCTGTATGTTGTTCCTTATTGATCAGTAATGCGCTGTTCCCTTTATCAGCTCTTCTGCCTATGACGTTACCAGCGTGCAGTTTTTCTTTAAATTTCTAAGTGATGCTGTTTTCTGTTTGTCTCTTTCTTTGACATGATGATTATGTTATTTCTTTCTTTCTTCACTAGTTCTCGTGTTAGCCCAACATTTGCAGTATTATTCTCTTGTTTCTCTTTCTCTGTCAGGATTATATGTTGGGCAATGTGAAAATTCAGCATTTGGGATACATGTTTTAATTTATGACTGCCAACTTAAATATTTGCACTCATAGGTGCACTACCATCATAACCTTGAGATCTGCACTATCCTGCTGAGTGTTCGTCTTCTCTAAATCAGTGTTTTCAACACTTTAAGCATCACATTACCTTACCTCATGGGATCCTGAAAACTATTCTTGTATGTTGAACTCATTTCTAACTGGTTTTCTTACATGTAAGTGCAAACAACTTACAACAACGAATGTTGGCCATTCTTGATAGATTTGGGATTGTGTCCACAACAACTGAAAAAAAATGCGTCACCAGAATTATACCCGATTCATTTTTAAAGGTGGAATCGTGTTCTTTAGGATTATGTGAAGTGTCAGAATCTTCCATCGTTTCATTTTTGCAACTGTACGGACTTCTACTTTCAACTTTTAAATTTCGCTGTCGTTACAAATTTTAGCACATATACAGTCTGGGCGTATAGCTGATACCTGGAAGATTGTTTCTACAGTCTTAATCTCGGGAGGGTTTTATTTTCGCTTCTGAGCACCACTTAAATGAGACCCGTTGTTACTAACTTAATGCAAACGTTTAAATGTAGCCCATATAAGAAAAACGAGCAACACGTTTTCCATTACTGGAAGTACAGCTTAGGTGACAAGAAAGTAAAATGCGTTACCAACGTAACTGATGTATACGATTGTACGTGCGAGTCATTTTCTATTAGCAGATTTTTGCATTGTAACACCGCGAATTTCACATACACAAAAAAATTCACATACGCACAAGAGCCTGTTGTTGTCAACGTGTAACGCCCGCCCGAAATGCATATCCTCCTATTTCCATCTATTGTACTACCATTTTTTTCCTTATTTTGTTACCTGAAGATATGACATTTCTGTGTCTTTATATATTTTCATTGTTCTACGATTTGTACACACACACACACACACACACACACACACACACATATATATATATATATATATATATATATATATATATATATATATATACATACGATGATTAGTTGGTTTGTTTTGTAAATATTATTTGTATTTTTACGCTGAGTTTGGCCTAGGGAAAACTATGCTATCGCACGATTACATCGATAAGTCGTGTGCAGAACCAAAGTGTTTAGGATCTTTGGTTGTGTTAACTCTGCGCCTGGAGCGCAGGCAGAGGGAGTCTGGCAGGAGCAAGGTGGTGGAGCGGGTGTGTTGTGTGACGCTCCCGCGAGTTGCCGCGCTTTCGGGGTTTGGCAGCATATAATTGCGCTCGACTTGCTATGAGAGATTCTGACACGGTGTCGCGGACGGGAAGCATTAGCTGGCGCACATCAAGAGCCCGTTTCGCCTGGTGACCGTGTCGAGAAGAAGGCGCGCCAACATCCAGCTTCTGCAACAGCGACGACCGACAATGAGTGACTGTCGCCACCTCCCCGATCGACTACTGCAAACCTTCAATCAACCAACAAGGAAGACTAAAAGCACGTAAAGTTTTAGAACTGTATGCAGACCTCAGCTTTTCAAACTTGCATCACAAAAATACAGCAACTTAGCATGAACGTTTGTTGCTCATTGTCCCAATTGCATTACCAAGCAGGGTCCGTTCCTTTTCTGGAATGAACCCGAGTGTCGTTGAAATTCATACGCCAGCATTAAAGTAATATCATTCCATTTCACCGTTTTAATTTCAAAGTTCAGTTAAAGTATTCATAGGTAGCTATAAAATTTAGATTACACAAGCAGAAAGTAAGAGTGCGAGTTTTGTTACCATATTTTAGTTTACCTGTGACTGCAGCTCAGCTTGGTACGTACTAAATTTTACTATTGTTAATTGTTCAGAATCATTTAATTCAAGTTCAAAGTTAAATCTCTTATTTCTAAATTGCGTAGATTCAAGTAGCTTTTGAAATGATTGTTGAGGTAGCCCAAGACTAACCTTATTTTATTGAATTTCGTAGTGCTTCAGAAACGAAGTTCACTATTAATTTCAGTCACTAAATTAACTTTCAGTTTTCCAGTTTTATTAATTCTTTAGCTAAATTAAGTCATAGTGTAGCGAAATTTATTACTTCTGAGAAACATTTAGTTTTCACGCAGCACGTGTCAACCTTCAGTTGCCACACTATTAGTGTTAATTATATGTGCATTAATCTTTCATTTTCAGTTATTATAGTAGTTGTCCATAGGACTGGCGACCGTAATATTCCCCAAATCTCAAATATCTAACTAACGCCAATTAATTGTTAACGTAACGACTGCAGATTTATTTTCTTTATTAATTTTACCCTTTTCTCAAAATTAACTTTCACCAATTTCATTTACATTTTTCCTTTCATTTAGATGTAACCCTTTCCTCCCTCTTTACCGACAAATTAACTTCGGTGACGATTGTTTTTCCCAAATTTCCATTAGGTGCACGCGGTTTAATTTTTTCACTGTCATTAAGGTCGATAAGTGAGGGCGAGGCTACACGTGGCGACCTGGTGATAGGACAATCTTCGGATTTGAGGTTGTTCTGGACACGAATTTTGCATTGTACAAATCTCGTAACAAAGTACTGGTTACAAACAGGTAGTTACATGAGCGAGAGTAAGTATTGGGAGGAATCATAATTAGATGTGAGATTTGGCATTTATACTGAAAATTATTAAAATGAGGGAAGACAACAATTACCAAAATTTGGTAGCCTTGGATACGGAACAATCGGTTGAACAGTGGGAAACGCGCACCGTGGTACCCATTGTTCAGAGGCAGGCGTCTAGCATGAAAGACGCGACCGCCGAAACGCAACAAAGAGCAGAAATTGAATTGCAAACTTTAGAAAATCTTTCGGAATCGGAAGTGAAAATCAAATCTGAACCCCTTGATGACGAATACGGGGGACAATTAAAGAGGCAACCGCTACGGAAGTAAAACCGCTGGTTTCTGGAAATTTAGCTGATTTATTGAATGTTTTGATTAACGAAATCAAGGCTCAGTCTAGCAACATAGAAACTCAATCGGCAGAAATTAAAGCTCAGTCTGCCAAGCAAGAAGCTCAGTCTGAAAAAATTGACAGGAAGCTAGACAATCAGAACAAAGCTATTAATGTTGTTGACAACCATGTTGTAGTTGTTAACACAAAAGTTGATAAAATCAAAGAAGATATTGTTGTAATTAATACCGAAATCGGTGATCTTAAATAAGAAATGATAGGCGTTCAGGCGGAAATTGCGAGCATAAATACTCGTTTTGATTCCGAAATTAGCAGAATCGAGTAAAGTGCAGGAGAAGCAGTTGTTCAGATCATCGAAAATAAGGTGACGGAACAAATTCAGTTAGTGAAAAAAGAGGATCAACAGAAGGTGGAAACGTTAAAGGCTTTAGTGTCCGAAGTAGATACTAAAGTGAGGAAGCAGGCTAATACCTGCGAAGAGAAAAAGAGGGAAGTGGAAACGCTTGCGACAACCACTTGCCGAGTAATTACGAGAGTGTCGGAATTAGAAAAGAAACTTGACGAAAAACAGAGCTATGTGCCAATCTGTGCACATAGTTCGGAATTGTTGACGAAAGAGGAGAAGTTCGACCCCTTGAAAAAAGGCGGTATACACGCGACGGATTTCATTAAAAATTGTGAAAGAGTTTTACCCAGATCATGGACTAATGAGAGAAAAATTAATGCCGTTATTGACGTTTTGGCTGGTAATGCCAAGCGTTCGGGCTTAAACCTCAACATTATGAACCTGACTTTTGACGAGTTTAAAAATTTGTTTCTGGCTGAATACTGGACAGAGCAAAAACAACAAAGTGTCTGGCGCGAATTTGTCGTATCGAGGCCTTTCGATGCGAATTCGCGTGGCCCGATGAAGCAGTTTTGTGAGGGCTGGATCCGCAAGTTGGAATATTTGCGTGATCGCCGCACAGAATCCGAAATGGTCTGGGAACTCTACAAGAAGCTTCCAGATGATACAAAACGCTACGTAGGAAGCAATTACAGGACAATCAATGATTTCCTGGAAAGAGTTGAGGACGAGGACAATTGGCGCAATAATCGCGACAGTGGTAGAGGCCGTAGTAACAACAATGGGTACCACAACAACCACAACTACGATAACCATGGGAATAATGCATACCGCAACCATGTCAACACTCACAATAATGGTTCGGACCGTAATAACAATCGGTACAATGCAAATAATAACAGGAATGACGGAAACCAGTATCATACTAACGTGATACGGGCTTCACAGAATAGTAACAACGCCAGAGGGTGTGATAAGCCGCCTCAGCAGTATCCGGGGAGCAGATCTGCTGGGACGAGACATGGAAACCATTAGCCGCGCCGGGCGTGGAGAAATTTTGGCGGCTCAATAACAGGAGAAAACCCAGGTGTCGTCACTATGGAAATTATGTATGGAATAATCAACGGCGGGAGAGTGTGCCAGTGTTAAGAGAAAGGAGTGCGCCCACAAGTAGTAGACCAGCTGTAGACACGGCAGTAGAAAATACATTCACTGTCAGTTAGAACAATTTAAGTAGTGTTCCGGAAATCCATTATAAAGTGGCAGCTGTAACATCCACAGTGGAACTGGAGATTGAGTTTAAGAATGATTCGCAATTGTTGAGAGAAGATCAGATGTCGGATAACACGTTCGTCATCGAGCGAGGGGATGCAGAGACGGATGAGGTCTGGTTAAGGCAGTTCTGTCGGTTATACGACGAACTAAGAGATTATAGGGGCCTGTACGGGAGAAGTGTTTATGGGGAGAGCGGGCAGGATTTGCCGCGTCTCGTCCCGCAGGAAGATAGTGTTTGTGAAGTGATAGAAAGTTGTGGCCCTAACCGGCAGACTTTACCAGAAATAGTTGATGTTAATGGGGAGCACGAGAAAGATTCGTCTTGTTTCGTCCCGCAGGAGTTGGGATGCTGAAGTAGTAATGGAAAGTTCTGGCCCTAACCGGCAGACCTTACCGAAAGTTATAGTGTTAGAAGTAGCCGACCCATCCGACGCAAAACTCCAGTTTAAACATTGCGAGAGTATTAAGGAGAAAGATTACGAAAATTTTAGTGATAGCCGGACACGATTGATAGAAAAGCACGTAGATTACAGCGTGTATGAGGTTAGAGCTGACGATATACGGTCGGACGGTAGCAGTGTGGGTTGCGCAGATCTAGAGGAAGTAATTGCAGATACTACCGGGCACATTCCTCCAGGTATATGGCAGATGAGATCAATCTGACCAAAGAGGAATCAACGAAGGTGACAATTAGTGAATTGATAGCAAAGTAAGACTCACTAGTTGACGAGTTACAGGAAAAGGTTTCGGTATTGGAGGCGAAGCTACAGCTAAGCCTCAGGACAAACGTGTTGAAATTAAAACTGTATGTGAACAGAGGCTGAAAAAGCCGCCAGATATGCCGGATTTAGGATCAAAGCCGGATTTTTTTTTTGAATGACCTGGAATAGACGAGGATTTATTGTGAGAAAATAAAGAAACAGTCGAGAATAAGTGTAGAGAGATAGTAGTGTCTGTTAATATGCACTCCCTACAACTAAACGTGTTGATTGACACCGGTGCAGAATTGAGTGCTGTATCTGGGAAAATATTTCAGTTACTGAAAGACAGACCTGGTATCGTAGTTATGCCAGTAACATGAGTGAAAATCATCGGTGCTACTCGGAAGGCCAGTAAACCGGTCACAAAACATATTTTTGTCAACTTCGAGATAAGTGGGGCACGATTTGAACAAGAGTTTGTCGTCGTGCCAGACTTAACTAAGGAAGTAATTATCGGGTTAGATTGGCTATTAAAGTACCATGCAGTGATTAATTGCGAAAGCATAACTTTGGCATGTAAGTCACAAAGTAAAACAATAGTAGTTAGTTTTGACGAGGCAGGAGATGGTGTGCATAGGCAATACCAGCCTATACACGTTGTTAACTGGCCGAATGCCACTGACGTAGGTATGAATTTGAACTACTGTAATGTGAGGAATCTCGGCATTGACAAAAGTGTAGAAAGTGAATTGGAAAGTATTGTAGACAGTGTGCCAAACGTAACACACGAACAAAGACGAGGCCTGTATGAAGTAATGATGAAAAATAAGAGTGTGTTATCAAGTAAAAGTTTAGTGGAAGAGATAATCAAATTCCCTCCACGGATTGACGTTAGTATTGGTGTGGAAAAGGATCGTTTGCGAGAAATAATGAAGCTAAGAGCCGATGCTCGCATACATCGTCATGACGCTAAAGCGCCTTTTACTAAGTCATTAAGGTCGATAAGTGAGGGGGAGGTTACAAACGCCAATTGAAGGAAGCACATAATGAATAAGGTTGCGCATTACGGAGCGCTAGGTGGCGTACCTGTATGATGTTACATAACCCTTACTATCAAAATGTTCGTAGATCTTCAGAAAGTAAATACCCTACATTAAACTACCTATTCTAGAGTTGTCAACATTTATATATTTCATAAGGACAGAAACATTGTATTAGGAGAAAGATTTTACTTATCTTGCCAATGAATGTCTCGTTGTCTAGGGTGTGGGTTCCTGTGTATGATTTCCAATTAATAGGTCCCAGGTTTCTCGTTTCAGTAAAAGTCGCTGGATTATTGTTGCTTTTTTACGTCAGTGTTTATTCATAAAATCTTGACATTTTCTACAACATCACTTGTTAAGTAAATGCATTGTGCAACATTCCAACATGACACAGAGAACTTGGTAGCTACACTGTCCAATCTCGACAACAACTGAAACTATTATGACGTGTTTGGCACCTAACATTTCTAAAGTATTATGTAAATAGTTTCCAGATACTTCCAGAATATCATAAGTTCAAATGAACTTTATTATGACTGCCTTAACTGAAATGACTTTTCAGGTATAACTTATAAAATGTTTTCTGGAAATAACTATACATGTAATGATTTATGCACCTAATAACTAATAATGAAGTTTGGAAATTCGGACAATATAAAAACTATCAGCTTCTTGTCTTCATATAATTGTTGGGATAATAAAATTAGAAAAATTAAAGATGAAAACAAAAATTTTGATTACATGAAAACTGAAGCATAATAGTATTAGCTGTAAAGTAGTCTTTGACTCATTTAGGTTAACAATCGTAATTATTGATTTTCATGGTTAAAGATCGATGTTGCTAAATGGATCGATATGAAAAATACAACTATATCATCAGAAATATAGATAAGTGCAAAATTATCTTTACATGTGGAATTTGTAATTTAAGTAAAAAAGTTAAGGGGGAACGGAATCGAACATCTCAGTTGAAGTAAGAAAGTGCTGAGGAGGCAAGATTCATCACACCAGCCACTACCTGTATGGGAAATCAGCACTAGTGGAAACTGTGAGCTGCATGCAGAGCTGGCCGCCACGCACTGTAGCATTCTTGTTAATGTTAAGCAAGAAATAGTAGACTATGAAATGCTTGCTGGCACACTTCGATCGCTTCTCCTTAATGAGTTTCCATGGTTAAACTGAATGTAAGAAAACATTTTTAAATAAATTTCTCAAGTCACTTTGTGGCTACCCAAAATATGGGGCTACCTCAGTTCCGCCCTCTCCGGTACTGCAGGGCCCTTATTTACGCCACTACCAATCAGTAATTTCGAAAAAAAAGAATGAAAATAAAACAACTGCAAAGACACAAATTGACTTACGTCAGATAAAATTAAACACTTTTAGGGAAAAATAATGGTCGAGTAGCTTTTAAAAGAACTAATAATCTTAAATTAAAACTAAGGCAGCATGTTATACCAAGCACAGATAAACTCTCGGCAACTGGAGTATATAAAATTATTTGAAAAACTCCATAAAGGATGTGAAGGGCAGACTGGTGGGTCCTTAGACGTTGGTTTGAGAAGGATGATACTTATAAGAGCGACGTATGAGTATTTGTGCTTCATCTTCGTAGAGAAAAACAAAGTATTGTGAAGAATGAAAATAAAAAAAAATGAAGGCACTTGGAGAGCCTTGAGCAGCTTGAAATTTATGTTGCCCCAGTGAGTTGACAAGGAATGCATATTTTCTTTTGCCTCAATATATCGTTTCCTTCTAGGTATTTCATAACGTTGGAAAACAGTATACATTCCAAAACATCACTATAAATCGATATCAGGGGCACAGGTCTCTAATTCTGCGGATTGCTCCTATTTCCTTTCTTGTGTATTGGTATGACACGTGCAGCTTCCAGCCTTTAGGTTAAGATGATCTCCTAGCGAGCGGTTGCGTATGATTGCTACATCGTCAGCGTATTCCGAATGGAGTCCAATTAGTATACAGTCTGGACAGGAAGACTTGCCTCCATCAAATGACTTATGCTGCTTTGTTATTTTGAGTAACGTACCGTACCGTAGGCGCAACCACAAAGGAGGGGTATCTGTTGAGAGACCAGACAAACGTGTGGTTCCTGAAGAGGGGCAGCAGCCTTTTCAATAGTTGCAGGGGCAACAGTCTGGATGATTGACTGATCTGGCCTTGCAACACTAACCAAAACGGCCTTGCTGTGCTGGTACTGCGAACGGCTGAAAGCAAGGGAAAACTACAGCCGTAATTTTTCCCGAGGGCATGCAACTTTACTGTGTGGTTAAATGATGATGGCGTCCTCTTGGGTAAAATATTCCGGAGGTAAAATAGTCCCCCATTCGGATCTCTGGGCGGGGACTGCTCAAGAGGACGTCTTTATCAGGAGAAAGAAAACTGGCGTTCTACGGATCGGAGCATGGAATGTCTGATCCCTTAATCGGGCAGGTGGGTTAGAAAATTTAAAAAGGGAAATGGATAGGTTGAAGTTATGTATAGTGAGAATTAGTGAAGTTCGGTGGCAGGAGGAACAAGACTTTTGGTCAGGCGAATAAGGGTTATAAATACAAAATCAAATAGGGGTAATGCAGGAGTAGGTTTAATAATAAATAAAAAAAATGGGAGTGCTTGTAAGCTACAACAAACAGCATAGTGAACGCATTATTGTGGCCACGATAGACACGAAGCCCACGCCTATTACAGTAGTACAAGTTTATATGTCAACTAGCTCCGCAGATGATGAAGAAATTGATGAAATGTATGATTAAATAAAAGAAATTATTCAGATAGTGAAGGGAGACGAAAATTTAATACTCATGGGTGTCTGGAATTCGGTAGTAGGAAAAGGGAGAGAAGGAAACGTAGTAGGTGAATATGGATTGGGGGGGGGGAATATATGGAAGAGGAAGCTGCCTGGTAGAAATTTGCACAGAGCACCACTTAATCATAGCTAACACTTGGTTCAAGAATCACAAACGAAGGTTGTATACGTGGAAGAGGCCTGGAGATACTGACAGGTTTCAGATAGAGTATACAATGGTAAGACAGAGATTTAGGAATCAGGTTTTAAATTGTAAGACATTTCCAGGGGCAGATGTGGACTCTGACCACAATGTATTGGTTATGAACTGTAGATTAAAACTGAAGAAACTGAAAAAAGGTGGGAATTTAAGGAGATGGGACGTGGATAAACTGATTAAACCAGAAGTTGTACAGAGTTTCAGGGAGAGCATAAGGGAACAACAGACAGGAATGGGGGAAAGAAATACAGTAGAAGAAGAATGGGTAGCTTTGTGGGATGAAATAGTGGAAGCAGCAGAGGATAAAGTAGGTAAAAAGACGAGGGCTAGTAGAAATCCTTGGGTAACAGAAGAGATGGTGAATTTACTTGATGAAAGGAGAAAATATAAAATTGCAGTAAGTGAAGCAGGCAAAAAGGAATACAAACGTCTCAAAAATGAGATCGACAGGAAGTGCAAAATGGCTAAGCAGGGATGGCTAGAGGCTGTAGAGGCTTATCTCACCAGAGGTAAGATAGATACTGAATACAGGAAAATTAAAGGGACCTTTGGAGAAAAGAGAACCACTTACATGAATGTCAAGAGCTCAGATGGAAACCCAGTTCTAAGCAAAGAAGGGAAAGCAGAAAGGTGGAAGGAGTATATAGAGGGTCTATACAAGGGCGATGTACTTGAGGACAATATTATGGAAATGGACAAGGATGTAGATGAAGATGAAAGGGGAGATATGATACTGCGTGAAGAGCTTGACAGAGCACTGTAAGAATTGAGTCGAAACAAGGGTCCAGGGAGTAGACAACATTCCATTAGAACTTCTGATAGCCTTGGGAGAGCCAGTCCTGACAAAACTCTACCATCTGGTGAGCAAGATGTATGCGACAGGCGAAATTCCCTCAGACTTCAAGAAGAATGTAATAATTCCAATCCCAAAGAAAGCAGGTGTAGACAGATGTGAAAATTACCGAAATATCAGTTTAATAAGTCACTGCTGCAAAATACTCACTCAAATCCTTTACAGACGAATGGAAAAACTAGTAGAAGCCGACCTCGGGGAAGGTCAGTTTGGATTCCGTAGAAATATTGGAACACGTGAGGCAATACTGGCCCTACGACTTATCTTAGAAGAGAGGTTAAGGAAAGGCAAACCTACGTTTCTAGCATTTTTAGACTTAGAGAAAGCTTTTGACTGGAATACTCTGTTTCAAATTCTGAAGGTGGTAGGCGTAAAATACAGGGAGCGAAAGGCTATTTACAATTTATACAGAAACCAGATGGCAGTTATAAGAGTCGAGGGACATGAAAGGGAAGCAGTGGTTGGGAAGGGAATAAGACAGGGTTGTAGCCTCTCCCCGATGTTATTCAATCTGTATATTGAGCAAGCAGTAAAGGAAACAAAAGATAAAGTCGGAGTAGGTATTAAAATCCATGGAGAAGAAACAAAAACTTTGAGGTTCGCTGATGACATTGTAATTCTGTCAGAGACAGCAAAGGACTTGGAAGAGCAGTTGAACGGAATGGATGGTGTCTTGAAGGGAGGATATAAGATGAACATCAACAAAAGCAAAACCAGGATAATGGAATGTAGTCGAATTAAGTCGGGTGATGTCGAGGGTCTTAAATTAGGAAATGAGACACTTAAAGTAGTAAAGGAGTTTTGCTATTTGGGGAGCAAAATAACTGATGATGGTCGAAGTAGAGAAGATATAAAATGTAGACTGACAATGGCAAGGAAAGCGTTTCTGAAGACGAGAAATTTGTTAACATCGAGTGTAGATTTAAGTGTCAGGAAGTCGTTTGTGAAAGTATTTGTATTGAGTGTAGCCGTGTATGGAAGTGAAACGTGGACGATAAATAGTTTGGACAAGAAGAGAATAGAAGCTTTTGAAGTGTGGTGCTACAGAAGAATGCTGAAGATTAGATGGGTAGATCACATAACTAATGAGGAGGTACTGAATAGAATTGGGGAGAAGAGGAGTTTGTGGCACAACTTGACTAGAAGAAGGGATCGGTTGGTAAGACATGTTCTGAGGCATCAAGGGATCACCAATTTAGTACTGGAGGCCAGCGTGGAGGGTAAAAATCGTAGATGGAGACAAGAGATGAATACACTAAGCAGATTCAGGAGGATGTAGGTTGCAGCAGGTACTGGGAGATGATGAAGCTTGCATAGGATTGAGTAGCATCGAGAGCTATATCAAACCAGTCTCAGGACTGAAGACCACCACCACCACCAAACATGGTACACCATTCGTGGTGAGTGACTGTTTAGTAAGGAAAGCGAACAGTTTCAATGTAAACAGCAATAGGAAATCATGTCTCACTGTAAGGCATAAGAATGGAGATTGAACAATTCTTAATGTAGATGCATCAACATGGGTAAGTGACAAGAAGAGAAAAGTGGGCTTTTTGAAGAACTAGAAAGAACAGTGGAAAGTACAGGGACCAGAAATATTAAGAACATTTTAGGAAATTTCAATGGCAAAGCTGGACGGAAAAATATGTATAGGGCAACAATCGTGAAGGAGAGTGTACATGCAAAAGCAAATTACAGTAAGCTACATCTCATCAGTTTCTCGCCAAGCGAGAACCTCGTGGTGAAGACGGCAATTGTCCTCCACAGACAGATACACAGAGGGACGAGGACTTCCGGAATTCGTAATACGATCAATTGGGATGAACATGTGATTATAAATGAGAGATACAAGAAGTATATGACAGTTTCTACACTTTACAGAGGGGTGATTGCAGACACAGGCCAATGCCTAGTAATCGGCAAACCACAACTGTAGCCGTGTTATAAAGGAAAGAGGAAAAAAATGGCCAAGAAACAGTTTGATGTTGAGAGGCTTAAGGATCGAGAGTTGTGTCACCAGTGGGATTAACAAATAAGAAGTCCTGGAATCAAATCACAGGAAATGTCGTGTGGCTAGGGCCTCCCGTCTGGCAGACCGGTCGCCTGGTGCAAGTTTTTCTCGTTGACGCGACTTGCACGTCGGTGGCGATGAGTTGATGATTATGAAGACAACACCCAGTCCCTGAGCGGAGAAAATCTCCGACACACCCGGGAATCGAACCCGGGCCCCTTAGCATGGCATTCTATCACTCTGACCACTTGGTTGTCGAGGCGAACATCAAATCACATTGATGAAAGAAGTGTTAATGATCGGTGGGAAGATATAAAGACCTTTGTAACTGAAGCAGCAAAGGAAATTCTAGGAGGAAAAAACCCAACAACCGAGAAGATGAGCAAGCTGTGAAGGCCAGAAAGAGAGCTAGGGAAACATGCGTGCTGAATAGAAATTGTACAGAGAAGCAGGAAACAGTGAAGAACATAAAAAGAGAAATAAACACAATTCTGAGGGCAGAGGAAAGAGAATTTATGATCAACACGAGTAATGAAATAGAGAGGGCATATACAACATTTGATAGAAAAAATGTTCTAGATGGTGAAACATGTGAGAAAAAGTCAAAGAAACGAGGCGTTTGTTATTGATGATAGGGATGATAATATGATAGCGGACAAGCAAAAATTCTGGGTAGGTGGAGGGAATGTTTAGAGCAGTTGCTGAATGCTGAAGACCCTGAAAGTGTCTTCCCAGATGGAAGAATTGCAGAAGGTTTAGAGGAAGAAGAAACAGACGTAACTCAACAGGATTTAGTAATCTGAAGAATAAGACAGAATATAGACAGAGAGGTAGAAGGCAGGTGATGAACAGCTGAAAAATAGCTACCATTATCCCACAAGTTAAATAGACCAATAAAAAAATTGTAGTAATTATAGAAGTATTTATTTATTAAGAGTATCAAACAAAGTGTTATCATTAATAATTCTTAAAAAGCTGAGGCCTTCTGCTGAAGGTTTTGTTGGAGAGTACCAGGCAGGTTTTTACAAAGCTGAGAGAAGTGCTGGAATTTCAAACCCCTATTCCTAGTAACGTTTGTGGATGTTGGACTTCACATCAAGTTGTCATGTGGATAAAAATCAGCAAATTATAAAACGTTTGTCACACAAAATATTTAAAAAATAAATCACCATTTCCATAAATATATGGCTGAAAGATGCTTGACACATCACAAAAACACAGTACATAGCAGCACATCTGTTTACGTAAGCTGTTTGAAACCTCCCCTTATAAAAATCAATGAATTACTGTGCTGATAAACCACTTACGTTATTTGATTTTCAAACAGCTGAGCAAAACTGAAAGTACTCAGACATTTCTCTCGTTACTTATTCAGATCATCACTAAACTGACACACAATATTTTTAGCGCAACGCACTGATTTTCAATAATCTGTACAAAAGAATGACCCTTACTAACAATAACCTATACCTTTCATGAATCACTTACCTCATAAAAATCTTCGTTACTCGAACTACTGCAAAACAACGTGTGCCAATACTGCCAGCTAAATAAAATATTCTAAGATAGGCATACTAAGCAAATGAAAGATTTTGATAGAGAACAAACAATGTATTTACCTTAATAGTGTTCAAAAGTCATTATATATATATATATATATATATATATATATATATATATATATATATATAGTTCATGATATCCAGTATTACAAATTTACTCTTTCTGGCGGATACACGTCCAGATCGTCCGCTCTTAAAATTCTGCCATCTCTTTTCCCACATCCACCACTGCTGGCGGCTCACCTCCAACTGCGCAACGCTACGCGCTGTTCACATTCAACTGCCCAACATTACAATGGCGAATATTCCAAAAAGGCCAACCAGCCACAGACTGCACACGGCACAGCCAGTGATTTTCATACAGGGCGCTAGGTAATGTTACCGGTATAAAAACCTAAACAGCCTACTTTCAGCTGGACATATTCTAAACATTGAAAATCCAATTTAAACAGCCTATAAGGTACAAGATCACAGATTTCCACCCGAAAACTCAATTGGCCAACAACCCAAGAGATTTGCACCAGTACAAGTGGCTGAGAAAGACGAAGAGATCGTAGGAGAACTATCGCTTATGCACGATGAATGGCTGTAGTTTACCAAATAAGGCTTTCATGCATCACAGAAGAAGGAAATGTTTAGGAAGATATGATACCACAGAAGATAAGTTCTTAGAGATGAAGCTTTTAAAAATGTATTACAAGCTACAACGAGACGTGATTAGCTTCAGAGAGACCCAGGGAAAGGATATACATTTGGAATGATGGATGACAGTAAAAGAAGGAAGCTTAATAAAAAAAAGGTTTCTAGAACGCCACAGCGCAAAAGGTTGAAAAATGAAATAAACACAGTGATGAGCGAAACCATAATGAACATCTATTTAAAAGCGTGTTGGTCCATTTTTGGAACAGAATTCAGCAGGAATTGCCCGTGACATGGATCTGACAAGTACTTGATAGGTTTCTAGGGGCAGCAGATGTCTACGCACAGGCCACACACTTCCCGTAGTTTACGGGAGGTTGGTTTGCAGGCGCGAAGCTGGCGCCCGAGAGAATCCCAGTTGGGTTTCATCGAAATCAGATAAGCCTAATTTGATGCCCAAGAGATCGACGTGAGTTCACTGTCATGCTCCTCAAACCACTGCAGAACGACTCTGGCCTTGTGACAAGGACACTTATCCTGCTGGAAGATGCCGCCACTGTTGAGGAAGACATCAAACATAAGGGGTTACAGGTGGACCCTATTAGTGTTCGCGTAGTCCACAGCTTTCATGGTGCCTTCCATTACTACCACAGATCCCATGGAAGCCCAGGTGAATGTCCCCCACAACATAATACTTCTCCCACAGCTCTGTGTCCGTGGCGCACTACATGTCTGAGCAGCCGTTCGCCTGGATAAAGGCGTACCTGGACACGACCATCGACCTAGTTTAACAATAAACGGGATTCATCCATCCAGGCGACACTGTTACATTGATCCGCAGTCCAATCTCGACAATCCTGTGCCCGTTGTAATCATAACTGACGAAGTTGTTGGGTCAACAGGTGAACACGTACAGGCCCTCCACTGTGGAACTCCATGTTCAACACTGTGCGCTGAACCGTGTACTCCAAAACACCTGTGCCTGCGCCAGCACTGTACTGTGGAGTCAGACCTGCCACATGTCGCCGTCTATCCTGCTTCATAGAGTGAGCAAGTCTCCAATTCCTACGTTCTGTGATGAGGTATGCACGTCCAACTTCTTATCGTCTACTCGTGGTTGCACCATTCTGCAACGACTTTCCATAGATGCTCACGACGGTGCCACACGAACAGTCTACTAACTCGCTCCCAGGCACTGGGCCACAACAATCTGGCGTTTGTCAGAGTCGCTGACGTCGGCAAATTTCCGTATTTGTGCCCCTTATCATCGCTAGTATGATTCCCCATTCACCTCTGCTCCGATCATATACACTACTGGCCATTAAAATTGCTACGCCAAGAAGAAATACAGATGATAAACGGGTATTCATTGGACAAATATATTCTAATAGAACTGACATGTGATTACATATTCACGCAGTTTGGGTTCATACATCCTGATAAATCAGTACCCAGAACAACCACCTCTAGCCGTAATAACGGAATTGACACTCCTGGGCATTGAGTCAAACAGAGCTTGGATGAGATGCACAGGTACAGCTGCCTATGCAGCATCAACACGATACTACAGTTCTTCAAGAGTAGTGACGCGTATTGTGACGAGCCAGTTGTTCGGCCATCATTGATCAGACGTTTTCAATTGGTGAGAGATCTGGAAATATGCTGGCCAGGGCAGCAGTCGAACATTTTCTATATCCAGAAAGGCCCGCACGGGACCTGCAACATGCGGTCGTGCACTATGCTGCTGAAATGTAGGGCTTCGCAGGGATCGAATGAAGGGTAGAGCCACGAGTCGTAACAAATCTGAAATGTAACATCCACTGTTCAAAGTGCCGTCAATGCGAACAAGTGGTGACCGAGACGTGTAACCAATGGCATCCCATACCATCACGCCGGGTGATAGCCAGTATGGCGATGATGAATGCACGCTTCCAATGTGCGTCCACCGCGATGTCGCCAAACACGGATGCGACCATCATGATGCTGTAAACAAAACCTGGATTCATCACAAAAAAATGACGTCTTGCCATTCGTGCACCCAGGTTCGTCGTTGAGTACACCATCGCAGGCGCCCCTGTCTGTGATGCAGCGTCTGTGATGCAGCGTAACCGCAGCCATGATCTCCGAGCTGATAGTCCATGCTGCTGCAAACGTCGTCGAACTGTTCGTGCAGATGGTTGTTGTCTTGCAAACGTCCCTATCATTTGACTCAGGGATCGAGACGTGGCTGCACGATCCGCTACAGCCATGAGGATAAGATGCCTGTCTCCTCGACTGCTAGTGATGTGAGGCCGTTGGGATCCAGCACAGCATTCCGTATTACCTTCCTGAACCCAGCGATTCCATATTCTGCTAACAGTCATTGGATCTCGACCAACGCGAGCAGCAATGTCGGGATACGATAAACCGCAATCGCGATAGGCTACAATCCGACCTTTATCAAAGTGAGAAACGTGATGGTACGCATTTCTCCTCCTTACACCAGGCATCACAACAACGTTTCACCAGGCAACGCCGGTCAACTGCTGTTTGTGTATGAGAAATCGGTTGGAAACTTTCCTCATGTCAGCACTTTGTAGGTGTCGCCACCGGCGCCAACCTTATGTGAATGCTCTGAAAAGTTAATCATTTGCATATCACAGCATCTTCTTCCTGTCGGTTAAATTTCGCGTCTGTAGCACGTCATCTTCGTGGTGTAGCAATTTTAATGGCTAGTAGTGTGCTTCTCTTTCTGCGCCATCTGCCCTCAGCGCCTTCAAACAGGATGGAACCTCGCGGTGGGCAGTGTTTATAATGTTTTGCCTCATCAGGGTACAGTTTAAAGGAAATATTAAGCCCTAGTTAACGGACCTGCCATAAGAGGCTCTCACTAGTTTTCCATCTCAAAGTGTAGTTTATAAATATTCATATAAGGGAAACGAAATTAAAAATATTTCATGCTGTTGTTCGAAACGCCTTTGTAATTATCTTGTATTTGTTAGACTTAAAATTTTTGAGATCTTGTAAAAATTTTTTTTTATTTCTTCGTTGCTAGTCGATGTCACTTATTTTCAAGACAAAATTATGTCGTAAACAATACTGATTTGCTGAGCTGTTAAATACAAAGCGAACAAAGTCCCCGTGCGGGCGCCAATGTAAAATGACTTTTTCTTAATAAATGAATATTTATATATGAGTCTGGAGAGAGAGAGAGAGAGAGACTGTTTTTGATTGAGATTTTTACTTTAAGTTGTAACTGGTACCTGAATTTTGGTTCCTGACTCCTTGAATGATCGGCTTCCCCACCAGTTGGTGACGTATTACAATTTGGAGGAAGTTAATGTTCTTTAAGGTTTAAAATACGACTCTGTTAGTTCCTTGGCCGTACTGCTGATAGCTTTGATCCCAAGTTTTCGTAGCTTTTCATACCTAATGGACCACTGTTGTAAGTAAATAAGATCAAACAGCAATCTGCTTTTCGTGAGAAAAGGAGATTGCTTAGCACACAAACTTCCTTCAAACTACACGTCCTGCTACACCAAAATTGGTCAGTGGAGCTCAGCACCATACTATTGTACAAGAACATAATCCAATTACTGTAATTAAGAAATTATGAGAGTTTGTTACTTATTGAATGAAAACTATAGAGAATGCATTTCGTTTCCTGTATTTTAGTGAACTTTGTACACTTACAATTCTGTCGGTTGATAGACGGCGACGACAATGAAGTTCACCTCCTTTTCCGAAAACAAGATATTTCTATTCTTCACTTCCAGAATATTTGTGTACTGGGTGATCAATAAGTTAGTATAAATTTGAAAACTGAATAAATCACGGAATAATGTAAATAGAGAGGTACAAATTGACACACATGCTTGGAATGACATAGGGTTTTATTAGAACCAAAAACATTCAAACGTTCAAAAAAGTCCGACAGATGGCGCTTCATCTGACCAGAAAAGCAATAATTAGCATAACAAAGTAAGACAAAGCAAAGATGATGTTCTTTACAGGAAATGCTCAATATGTCCACCAGCATTCCTCAACAATAGCTGTAGTCGAGGAATAACGTTGTGAACAGCACTGTAAAGCATGTCCGGAGTTAAGGTGAGGCATTGGCGTCGGATGTTCTTTAAGCATCCCTAGAGATGTCGGCCGATCACGATACACTTGCGACTTCAGGTAACCCCACAGCCAATAATCGCACGGGCTGCGGTCTGGGGACCTGGGAAGCCAAGCATGTCGAAAGTGGCGGCTGAGCTCACGATCATCACCAAACGACGCTCTCAAGAGATCTTTCACGCGTCTAGCAATACTTTTTTTTGTTCTAATAAAACCCCGTGTCATTCCAAGCATGTGTGTCAATTTTTACCTGTCTATCTACATTATTCCGTGGTTTATTAAGTTTTCATATTTATACTGACTTTTCGATCATCCGGTACATAAATGTTTGGCAACTCTTAGATATACTTTACTCGGTTTTATCACTAAAATATCAATTTTCATTAGATGTAACAATGCGTTCTGAGCGACAGCCTAGCAACACGTCCTCTTTCCACAAGATACAGATTAACAGTTCTCTCTCTTTAAAAAAAAAATCAATTCGCTTTTTTTTAGAGTCCATACTCAAAGACTCAAAACTATTATCGTTGCGGGTATTGCGCGCTAAAGAGTTTGTTGCTGTCCAGCTGCGCTTCACTTCACATCAAGTACTTTTTGAATCAAATTTACATTTACGGTATTTACGTAAATTACTGAGCTTCTCACAATAAAATCAGACACAAATTAGCTAAAAAAAAAAAAAAAAAAAGGGGGCAGGGAGGCTGACATAACGTTACACGTTGTTGACCATAAGAGACGCAGTACAGTGATTTTTTGGGGGGTGATGGGTAGGGAGGGTGAAAAGTAGTTGATTGGCGACTCCATGGAGCGTTCTGTGAACCACGACCAAATAGTGGATAGAATTGGAAGGAAAATCAGCATTGGCCGTATTTTGTTGTTTTATTGTCAGCAAAATCGAGTTTCGGTCACTTAGTGACCACCCTCAGTGCTGTAATATACAATTAAAATTGGTAGGCACTGGTATCAAGCTATAACCACATAAATGTTATCTCTCTAAGCTTGTGGTTATAGCTTGATACCAGTGCCTACCAATTTTAATTGTATATTACAGCACTGAGGATGGTCACTAAGTGACCGAAAATCGATTTTGCTGACAATAAAACAACAAAATACGGCCAATACTGATTTTCCTTCCAATTCCATGAAAAGTAGTTGCTGAATCCTGTACGAGTATCGCAAAAGTAGAATTTACGGGACGTCAAAAGAAAGATGGAAGTACTTAGTTGGTGGCGTTCGATTTGTACAAAGTGCTGGTAGCTGCCTAGCGTACTTGGCGCTGGTGTCGAGAGGATACAAGCGACCGGAAGACGGGCGAGGGCGCCAGTGCGGAAGGTAAGTAGTTGCGAATGGACGGGCGGAGCCGGTGTATCCCGGCGGAGGCGTGGCAGCCGGCTTATACTCTGCACTTAGCGCCAAGTTCTGCCAACTTGGCGGCTGAAAACACGCACGGGCAGCGCGCTCAGTCCATGTCGCCGGAGACGCGGCCAAGTTGGTAAGTGCATGCCGATCCTTCCGCCCGCCCACACACACGTCTGCTGGCCGAAGTTCCGGTGTCCGGCCGTTCGGAAAACTCGCGGCAGTTTCGGCTTGGCAGGCAGGCACTTGTTGGAGACGCTCGATGGCTGGCGGAGAAATGGGCTGAGGTTGTGAAAGGGGCCAGAAGTAGATATGTCGAACTGCCTCCACTTTGGGTTTCCGATAGGCTAAAATCTCTCTCTAGGAGAAAGACACTACTGATTTATTTACCAGGTAATGACAAATGCCATAGCAAACACCGACATTCACCTAACGTTCATAAGTAGTGCAAATACAGGACGACTTTTTTTCTATACATGTGGAAACGTCGCCTCTTGAAAGTACAGACAACTTAAATGAATCGTCGTCTCCCTTATTCCTGTTTGACCAATGGTCTATTCAGTACTTAACCAAACCAATACCAACGCATTTTCCATAAAGCGCGTTAACAAGGCGCGGGGGGGGGGGGGGGAGGGGGGGTTTGCTACTTTATGTCCACCGTAATAAAAATTAAAAAAGAAACTTATACTAACAACGTACTTTTTAAAGAACTACTGACGTGTAAGTAAGGTCCAGAACCTGAAAATATTTTTTACTACACTCTTAGCAATATTGATGCGTTTTCAATAACGTGTACGAGAAAACTGGGGGTACTTGTTGACCACCCACAAAAAAATTTAAAGGGAGAAATTTCTTTCATTTTTGTTGACTCTTATTCTACCTATACTTCTTAAACAGATTTTGACGTCCATGTATGGTCCTGAACCTGAAAATATTGAATAACATTCATTATGGAAGAGTGACACCTACAACTTAGACTTAAATTTTTGGATTCAGTGTAACTGAAAGTTTTAAAATATTTATGGAAGCTGGTGAAAAAATTCATTAAAATAACAAGTTTTTCCATATTTTAAAATGTAAATTAACTGATTAGATTGCAATATTTTACAAAATGCGCATAAAGTGACATCATCCGAGTGTCCGGACCGTTCGCTGGATAGTTACGTTATTTAAGGAAACAGGAAGTGTTCAGCCACATGTGGAACGTCATCCACGACCTGCATGCAACAAATGATGATGCCCGAGTAGGTGATTTAGCTGCTGTCGCGGCTAATCCGCACATCAGTTGCAAACAAATTGCGCGAGAATCGGGAATCTCAAAATTGTCGTTGTTGAGAATGGTACTTCAACATGGATTGCACCTGTACCATATTTCTATGTACCAGGAATTGCATGGCGACGACTTTGGACGTCGTGTACAGTTCTGCCACTGGGCGCAAGAGAAATTACGGGACGATGACAGATTTTTGCACGCGTTCTATTTAGCGACGAAGCGTCATTCGCCGACAGTGGTAACGTAAACTGGCATAATATGCACTATTGAGCAACGGAAAATCCACGATGGCTGCGACAAGTGGAACATCAGTGACCTTGGCGGGTTAATGTATGGTGCGGCTTTATGGGAGGAATGATAATTGGCCCCCATTTTATCGATGGCAATCTAAATGGTGCAATGTATGCTGATATCCTACGTGGTGTTTTACCGATGTTACTATAAGATGTTTCACTGCAAGACAGAATGGCGATTTATTTCCAACATGATGGGTGTCCGGCACATAGCTCGCGTGCGGTTGAAGCGGTATTGAGTAGCATATTTCGTGACAGGTGGATTGGTCGTCGAAGCACCATATCGTGCCCCGCACGTTCACCGGATCTGACGTCCCCGGATTTCTTTCTGTGGGGAAAGTTGAAGGATATTTGCTATCGTCATCCACCGACAACGCCTGACAACATGCGTCAGCGCATTTTCAATGCATGTGCGAACATTACGGAAGGCGAACTACTCGCTGTTGATAGGAGTGTCGTTACACGTATTGCCAAATGCATTGAGGTTGACGGACATAATTTTGAGCATTTATTGCATTAATGTGGTATTTACAGGTAATCACGCTATAACAGCTTGCGTTCTCAGAAATGATAAGTTCACAAAGGTAGATGTATCATATTGGAACAACCGAAATAAAATGTTCAAACGTACCTACGTTCTGTATTTTAATTTAAAAAACTTACCTTTTATCAACTGTTCGTCTAAAATTGTGAGCCATATGTTTGTGACTATTACAGCGCCATCTATCACAAAGCGAAAAAAGTGGTCCAACTAAAACGTTCATATTTCTTTACGTACTACACGAATATTAATAAAAGATGGGGGTTCCTATTTTTAAAGAAATACAGTTGATATCCGTTTGACGTATGGCAGGGCCATCTAGCGGGCCAACCACAGCGCCATCTGGTTTCCCCCTTCAAGCTAGACAAGTTTCGTCTTTGTAGTTTTTTCGTTTGACGCTTATTTCGTGAGATATTCGGCCTAGTCACGATCAATGGACCACCCTATATACATATATATATATATATATATATATATATATATATATATGAAACTCCCGAATATGCTTCTCTCACATTATTCCAGATTACAGGGTTCGTTCCAATCTCAGAAGTGAAGTCTTGTGTACTTATTCTACTTTCGAACAGTCTATTCACTACCCTCACTTGTCGGTCTGCCTTATTTGGTGCTTCTACAGTTATTTTCTTATTTAAACAATAACAGTGCTCTGATGTAATGCAGCAGTCACGATATCCACAGTATTGTAGCAAGAAGCTGTTGAAAGTCAGTGGGGCTGAGAGCACGTACTCGACAGAAGCATCGTATGTGCGCACAGGTCCATCTGGGAGAAGTGGCGCCACTAGACGCATACGGCTAATAGGCTGCATGTACCGCAAACCCCCGTGACGGGCAACTCCGAGAGGACAGACAGAGCTGTTGCGTGGCCTCGCAGCTGGTGGATCACTGGTCCCACTGGCTTCCGTCGGCTAATAGGCTCTCGCCACAGCTCTTATGACGTAATGCATCTAACTGTCTGGCAGCTAGCGGCGGCATTCGTGACGTCACTAGTGGCGCCACTAGCGACCCTCGGCAAACAGCGGACGCCAGCTGTTGGCCTACGGCACGCAGGCTGTTTGAACAGTGCCCGGGGGAGGAGGGGCGCCCACTGGAGCTGCACGGAGGCGCGTGTTGGGGGACGGGGAACTCACTGCCCCTGGCCGCATGAAGCCGCAACTTACAGCAGCAACATTCTAGCGTTCAGTGACAGCTATGGTTAGTCGCTCGAACACCGTACCGCAGTCGGAGGACACATTCCTGTTTATTGTGCGCAATGGACGTCCGCAGTGTGGATGTATTAAGTTCTCTTTTATCTGTCTGTTTCATCTAATATTTTGATTCTAGGTATCTTGCTGCTGAGAGAGTTAAAATTTTTCAATCCTTGTTCGATTTCGACGTTTATTACAAGAAATCGTAGAAATAAAAGACCGAAAATCGGTTATATCATAAACCTATTATTTTAGCGGTTTTAACAGCCCACTTAAACTGGTGTTGAAACAAATGATGTAACCACATTTTAAAATTTTTTTCGATTTGGTATCATTTGGAAATGAGTTTCTCATTTAGCGATGGCGGTTATCGCAGAAACAATCGGTTTTTGGTTACATAATTTTTTTCAACACTAGTTTAAGTGGGCTGTTAAAACCATAAAACAATCGGTTTATGACATAACCGATTTTCGGTCTTTTATTTCTACTATTTCTCGTATTAAACGTCGAAATTGAACTAGGATTGCAACATTTTAACTCCTTCAGCTGCAAGATACCTGGAATAAAATATTAGATGAAATGGACAGATAAAAGAGTACTTAATACATCCACCGTTACTGCTTTTCTCGAAAAGTAATGAGCGGTTGACTATTGCGAAAATTCACCAGTGTCCTTCTGCTGCTGCTAATTTTTTGAAACTCTATTCCAAAGTCCTGTTGTAATCGGGAGTCATAGTACTGTTTCGACGTTACGAATACTCAATGCTAAAGGGCGAAATCTGAGGTTGAACAGCTCTATTTCTAGTGTTAATTTGTCCGTTTCCCAGATGTAAAAGCAGTGAAACCCATGTTGTCTAGACATAAGCAGGAGATCAGCTGATATCTGCTTTTAAACTGTATTGAACTTCAGAATGAGATTTTCACTCTGCAGAGGAGTGTGCGCTGATATGAAACTTCCTGACAGATTGAAGCTGTGTGCCGGACCGAGACTCGAACTCGGGACCTTTGCTTTTCGCAGGCAAGTGCTCTACCAATTGCCCGCGAAAGCCATAGGTCCCGAATTCGACTCTCGGTGCGGCACACAGTTTTAATCTTTTATTGAACTATTAAGTTTCGAGGTTTCTCCTTACACTAGTCTAAGTTTTTTGTGGCTGCCCTCGAATTAATTTTTTAAAGCGAGCGGAGCATTGCACTTCGCCGATACCCCACTTCGCAAAGTACTTCCAGACTAGGGATGGTACCATTCTGTAACACGAGGGTTGAATGAAAAGTAATGCTTCCATCTTTGTTAATTGGGTTTGGATGGGAATACTATAATAAATGAAACGCAGAAACAATCCTTATAGTGTGATCTTTAGTTACCAATATTCACTTTTCCACATAATCACCAGCCAATTGGATACATTTCTGACAATCATGAACAAGATTTCTGAAGCCGTCACGGAAGAAGTTGACATTCTGTTTCCGCAACCACAGTCTCACAGTTCTCTCAACGTCTTCATCCGAAGCATAGTGATGTCCCCGCAGATCGTCTTCCCTTATCGGGAACAGATGGAAGTCATATGAATCTAAATCTGGACTATATGGATTATGCCATACGGTGGTGAGATTCAGTCTCGGAAGTTCGGCTGTGTTGGTACGTGAAGTGTATGGTTTGCCATTGTCATGCTGCAAGAAAACATTTCTCTTTTCCTTTCGGCCTATTGTTAGCCGTCGTTTCAGACTTTGCAGCATTATGATGTAACGCTCTGAACTTATTGTTGTTCCACGATCAAGAAAATCAACATGGATAACGCCATCTGCTTCCCAGAACACTGTGGCCATGATTTTTCCAGCTGAGTGCTGCGTCATGAATTTCTTTTACTGGGGCGAGTCTTTGTGTCGATGTTCCATATACTGACTTTTCGTTTCCGGGTTGTAATGGTGTAACCACATTTAAACGTCTGTCACAATTGCATGGAGCACGGCGTCACCTTCATTCTCGTAACGCGAGAGGAGTTCCTGGCAAATTTCAAGTCTGTGCGCTTTCATTTCAGGAGTCAACATCCGGGGTACCCATCGTGCACAGATCTTCCGATAGTCAAGCAAAGCAATAATGTGACCCAGACGTTCTTGTAAAATGCCGATTCTGCTTGCAGTTTCTCTCTGAGTGATACGACGATCGTCCTGAATCACTCTGTCAACATTTTGTTTGTGAAACACGGTGGTTTGCTGTCACAGGACGTCCAACTCTTTGTTTGTCACGCACGTCAGATGTTCTCGCCTCAACATCTTTAAACTTACTCGCCCAACGGCGTACAGCACTCACATCAACACAATCACCATAAACTGCTTTCATTCTCTGATGAATCTCCTTTGGGGTGACAAATTCTGCTGTCGAGAATTCAATGACCGCACGTTGCTTAAATCGCATTGACCGACCGTCTGCGCAGGGTTCCGTATTTTACACTGTAACAACACAACCGTTCAATGCTAAGGCATCCCGCCAACTGGAGCTGTAGAGAAGAGGCTACGGAACAAGCCAGTAGTTGCCGCATACCTATTCTGCCAACTGTTGGAGAGTTACGAGAGTGAAGGCATTACTTTTCAGTCAACCCTCGTACAACTGATGTCCGACGAAGTAAGTGAGAGGCTACCATAAAGGAAAGTCTTGCTCACTGCAAGTACAAGTGCACCATCTAATAGGCCACGCCACTTGATAACAGGTACATTACTGTCTCAGAAGTGCGTCCGCTTTCTTATGCCACGTGTTTGTTGTTCGTTTTTACCGGAATTGTTATTAAAATAGCATGGATCGCTTTTCCCGTTTCCTATAATATCGAAGTATTTCAAAGAAATGCGAATTTTACGAATAAAAAATACTCGTTCCTTAGAAAAGATTTATTTAAAAATCAAAAATTTTAGCACCGTTGCTACGGTTAACAAATATTTAGGTTTTTAACCCGATTGTTAGCAAAAAATACACTGAAGAGTCGTAGAAGCTGGTACACCTGCCTAATGTCGTGTAGGGACTCCGCTAACAAGCAGAAGTGCCGTAACACGACGTGGCATAGACTCGAGTAATGTGTGAAGTAGTGACGGAGGGAATTGACACCATGAATCCTGCATGGCTGTCCATTAATCCGTAAGAGTACGAGGGGATGGAGATCTCTTCTGAACAGCACGTTGCAAAACATTCCAGATATGCCCAATAATGTTCATATCTGGAGAGTTTGGTGGCCAGCGGAAGTGTTTAAACACAGAGGAGTGTTCCTGGAGCTACTCTGTAGCAATTCTGGACAAGTGGGGTGTCGCATTGTCCTACTGGAAATGCTAAAGTCCGTCGGAATGCACAAGGGACATGAATGGATGCAGGTGATCAGACAGGATGCTTATGTACGTGTCACCTGTCATAGTCGTATCTAGACTATCACGGGTCCCATATCACTCCAACTGCACCGGCCCGCACCATTTCAGAGCTTAAACACTCTCCTACTAACATGCAGGGTCCATGGATTCATGAGGTTGTCTCCATATGCGTACACGTCTATCCTCTAGATACAATTTATAGCCAGACTCGTCGGACCAGATAACATGTTTCCAGTCATCATCAGTCCAGTGTCGGTGTTGGAGGGCCCAGGCGAGGTGTAAGGCTTTGGGTCGTGTAGTCACGAAGGGTACACAAATGGGCCTTCGGTTCCCAAAGCCCATATCGATGATGTTTTGTTGAATGGTTCGCACACTGATACTTGTCGATTGGCCCATCATTGAAATCTGCAGCAATCTGCGGAAGGGTTGCACTTGTGTCACGTCGAACGATTCCCTTCAGTCGTCGTTGGTCTTGTTCTTACAAGATTTTTTTCCAGCCGCAGCGACGTCGGAGATTTGATGTTTTACCGGATTCCTGATATTCACGATTCACTCGTGAGACGGTCGTACAGGAAAATCACCACTTCATCGCTACCTCGGAGATGCTGTGTCCCATCGCTTGTGCACCGTCTACAACACCACGTTCAAACTCACGTAAAACTTGATAACGTACCATTGCAGCAGCAGTAACCGATCTAACAACTGCGCCAGACACTTATTGTCTTCTATATGCATTGTCGACGGCAGCGTCGTATTCTGCCTATTGCTTACGTATCTCTGTATTTGAATACGCATGCCTATATCAGTTTCTTTGGAGTTTCAGTGTGAAAACACCTGTCATAACCAAGACCAGAAAAATATTGAAAAATACCGGTTATTCAGAACTAAAATACCTGTATCGATTTTAAGCGATCGGTTTTTTTCCATTCCTAGCGCATTGCGAGCAGGCCGAAGGCGATATACCCAGACATCTAGTAGCCCGGCTTAATAAATATGTACCAGGAGACGTAAATTTTCAGGAGAACTCTTAGTACAGCAAATATAGAAATGTGTGTCTCAGTGCATGTGTTGTAATGCTTTTAAATGTTTCAGGTGGGTGATAGGGAAGAAAACGCAACTGAAGCAGTAGTGCGAGCAACCTACAAAGTCGCTCACATCGTAGCGATCATTGGCAAGCTGTTTTCAGTGGGACCTCTCATAAAATAATGTATGACAGCAGTTAAGGAACATTTGTTTCGAAGGGAGCTGCAGGCAACTGAGAGGGTTTGCCTTTGGATGCAAACAGTGTCTCGTCGAATCCTGGACACGGCAGCGAGTTGAGAGACACAGCTCAGGAAAAATGCTGAGATCTATGTTACATTTTAGCTTGTGCCTGACGGAAGCACAGATATTTCTGAAAGTGCCCAGCTTTCAATATTTTATGCATGGAGTCGATGTGCAGCTGCAAGTAATAGGGGAACTCTTGGATCTAGTACCCCTCGATTACACCGCAAAGAGACTTAGTATTTTTGAAGCTGTTTGTGAAACAGTAGGCAATATGAATTTTCCGTTCTGTGGCCGTAGAGGGTGCACCAAAAATGATCGGGAGACATCAAGGTTTTGTATCTCGTTTCTCAAGTAAACTCAAAAGAGAATATGGGATAGACCCTCTCACTTTCCTTGTTTCACTCACCAAGAGGCACTGCCTGCTGAAACAGCGTAACTACACTATGTGATCAAAAGTATCCGGACACCTGGCTGGAAATGACTTACACGCCCGTGGCGCCCTCCATCGGTAATACTGTAATTCTATATCGTGTTGGCCCACCCTTAGCCTTGATGACAGCTTCCACTCTCGCAGGCATACGTTCAGTCAGGTGCTGGAATGTTTCTTGGGGAATGGCACCCTATTCTTCACGGAGTGCTGCACTGAGGAGAGGTATTGATGTAGGTCGGTGAGGCCTGGCACGAAGTCGGCGTTCCAAAACATCCCAAAGTTGCTCTATAGAATTCAGGTCAGGATTCTGTGCAGGCCAGTCCATTACAAGGATGTTATTGTCGTATAACCACTCCGCCACAGGCTGTGCATTGCGAACACGTGCTCGATCGTGTTGAAAGATGCAATTGCCATCCCCGAATTGCTGTTCAACGATGGGAAGCAAGATGGTGCTTAAAACATCAATGTAGGCCTGTGCAGTGATAGTGCCACGCAAAGCAAGTGGTGCAAGCCCTCTCCATGAAAAACACGACCACACCATAACACCACCGCCTCCGAATTTCGCTGTTGACACTACACACGCTGGCAGATGACGTTAATCGGGCATTCGCCATACCCACTCCCTGCCATCGGATCGCCACATTGTGTACACCTAACAACGTTTTTCCACTGTTCAATCGTTCAATGTTTAGGCTCCTTACACCAATCGAGGCGTCGTTTGGCATTTACCGGCGCGATGTGTGGCTTATGAGCTGCCGCTCGACCATGAAATCCAAGTTTTCTCTCCTCCCGCCTAACTCTCAAAGGACTTGCAGTGGACCCTGACGCAGTTTGGAATTCCTGTGTGATGGTCTGCTTATTACACATTACGACCCTCTTCAATTGTCGGCGGTCTCTGTCAGTCAACAGATACAGTCGGCCTGTACACGTTTGTGCTGTAGGTGTCCCTTTATGTTTCCATTTCACTATCACATAGGAAACAGTGGACCTAGGCATCTCGCGTACAGGCGTATGACACAAGTGACACCCAATCATCTGGCCACGTTCGAAGTCCGTGAGTTCCACGGAGCGCCCCATTCTGCTCTCTCACGATGTCCTATGACTACTGAGGTCGCTGATATGAAGTAGCTGTCAGTAGGTAGCAGCACAATGTACCTAATATGAAAAACGTATGTTTTTGAGGGCGTCCTGATACTTTTGAACACATAGTGTAGTTGATGTGATGAACGTCGTGGTCGAGTGTGTGAATTTTGTGCGGATTCACGGTGTACATCACCGCTAATTCAAAGGATTCCCCAAACACATGAAGAAGAGTATGGGGACATACCTTACCAAAGCACAGTTGGTAGGATTAGTCGTGGAAAAGTTATTGACGCTTTCTTTGCCATTCGTGAAGAAATATCTCTCTTTCTTCAAATAAAGCGCGAAGAAATACATTGTCTGAAAGATATAAAATGGTGTTCCAAGCTTACATAATTTTGAATCTTAACAGTTTAAACTTCTTATTGTAGGGCAAACAGTAGTTAATTGTTGACATGCACGATCATATCAGAGCTTTCATAAAGGTTTCGATTATTTACGGCGTAAGTAAGTAATGGAATTTTAACATTCTTCAGTCTTCTGGCTTCTTTCCGACTAGCTGATGGTACAAGTTTCTGCGTTTACAAAGCCAAGATAAAATATTTCATCACGTCTTTTGAAAAACGATTCCGAGCAATCATCACTTTTCAAACGGAAATGAAATTGTTGAACACCCCTTTCACTGTTCCACCCGATGAATCGCCATCGTCACTACAGTTAGAAGTTATAGACTTGCAAATTTGCTGAAAGACAGGTACAGCAACACACTAAATCTGTCACTGTGGTATAGCCCATTACTGCAAAAAACTTTTCCAACTTACACAAAAGGGGTTATTTAATTTCTTTTAAAACGGTTGTTTCTCATTTGTTTCGCTAACTTTCTGTTACTCCAAAGTTTCAAAAGTCTCGCCGTGCCACGTGCCTTGCCACGGCAGCTTTAGTGTTCTCGTATTTAATAATGGAAAATGTACTGAAAATCACTGCTGATCGAGGGGATTTGCCATCTGCTAACTTGTGTTAAAAATGTTGCATGGAGGAATTATTGCGGCGCCAAGCAGTATTCAGAAGAGCTGGAAGAGATATGGTACCCGGCCAGAATGCGTGTACGCTGATAGAAGGTCGACAATACTCCGGTGGCCACGCTGCGTCGAAAAAGCACTGCTGCTCACCACCACTCATGTATCAGTCAGTCTTTGCGCTGTATAATTGAATGACTAAAGTAACAGTTTTCCACTGCGCAAGGCTAGGCTTTTATTGCAGTGAATGTTTGAATTATTTACACTCTGTAAAGATGAACGGGGGAACTGGGAGATATGAGTCGCATTACGTGTACGACTCATCTGAAAATGTGTACGAAGTGTGTTATGTTAACTGTCTGTTCCGATTTGTGGTTTGAAGATATTAGTGTGGTAGTCAAGAACTGAGAATCTGAGTGGTGATTAAGAGCAAATGAACAATTAATTTGATTTTGAGAAATAGCAGGTCGGTATGTAAGTTCGAACAGTTGCTTTTTCATTTTAAACACGACAGACACACGTAACACAGACTTTAGTCATCAGTAATTCCATGCCTGAAAATATAAATATCGAAGCATGAGGACTAATACAAACAACTAAATCAATTAAAATTAGAAAGATGATCTGATTTTATTTCCAAAACTGGTTCTTCCTTGGGATCGTAAAAAGTTTCTAATTCATGCATAGGATTATTGTATGGGATACAAATAAATCCATCTTTTTTAAGGATGCCACAATTTTTCTTAAGTTCTATAAGTTTATTTTTATTGGGACCTTTAACAATATATGCAGATTTTTTACGATTTTGTTCACCCAATACACCTACACATGCAAATTTGTTTTGATCATTTTCCATGAAAGCATAAGTTTTAACAACTCCACTTGTAGGAAAATCTATCCATTGTTGATTAAACTAATTTTTATTTCTTCTCCTGTTTCTTTTATTTTTTGTTCCTTCTCGAAATATTTTTGTGTTCTTCCCATAAAGATGGCGTATTATCCAAATATTCCAGTTTTATTTTTTGTATACTTAAATTTTCTAATTCTTGTTCTCATTTTTTAGTGGATTCTAAATAAACCTTACTAATTGGTTCAATTTCCTTAATTGAATATGTGTGGGATTTGCTGTAATATTTGTTCTTTTCCTAGATATGAATGGAATAGTATTAGTTGTTTTTATTATTCCTAATTCTTAAATATTTATATCTTCAGGTAAAGAAACCACTTAGAGGATTTAGAAAAATTATTTCTCTATCTTCAATAAAATATTTTTGGGCTTCAGAAATTATATTATTTGTCTCTTCGAAAATTTCTTTACAGTTAACAAGTACACAGTTAAAACTAAATGGAAATAAAATAAATTTAACTAATTTTTCTCTTTCCTGTTTATTTTTTGTTCCAATTTTTATCTGTATTCCTATTAATTTTTTAGTGTGTTTATTACCCCAATATACATATTGTAGAAGATTATTAACAACAATACAACAACTATTTTGTAAGGAATCTGTTAACTTTTCCCACATTTTAGCTATTGGAACAGAATAAAAAGGAGTTTTCTCGAAATATTTGCCGTTATTAGTTATCAGTTCCAAACAATCTGTTAGTGGACCAAATTCTTGCGCATTTTGGAAAAATGGATTAATGTAATTACAAATTGTTGTTTCTAATCTTGTAATTCCATTTTATTTAGCTAATGGGAGCAAAACATTCCTCTTAATCTTCTGTCTGGACAATTTATTAAATCTATAATATGATTACCAAGTTGTTTATTAACTCATGGGCTCAATAACTGGAAAATAAATTTATTATGTATTTTCACTATAAAATTAGAATTAATCTAAATTAAACAGTCTTTCCCTACAGAATTGTTGTAGTTTACTATTACATTACAATCTTCTTTATATTCTCCTTGTATGTGAAAACTAAAATTATTTATTAAATTTTTGCTCATTTCTTCTTTGTTAAAAATACCTGCAAAATATTGTGTTATATCTAAATCTAGTAAATTGTAATGTTCTTTTGTAAGTTCTTGTAGAATATCTGCCAAGTCACTTAAAAGTGAATCTAATTTAACGTTGACTAATTCTATTTTATGAGGAATAGTGAGAGGATTTTTATATTTTTGCTTTATAATTTTTAAATCTTAATTAATAATTTGTTTAATGTCATTAATTGTTTGTACATTAGAATGTAATAAATAAGGAATTTTTGCTTTAACTCCATGTCTAGGCAAATTAAATTTAGAATATCTAGTTCTCAAAAAACTTTGAAAACTGCCACTTGCTGTTTTTTTACAAGAAACTGTCCATTTTTCATTTCTCCTTCACAATCTATAAAATCTGTTATTTTAAAAACCGTAATATTATCCCAAAAACGTCCTGTAATTGATTTAAGTTCTACTAATTTTTTCTCCTTTTGTGTAGATAATATCCCCAATATTTGTATTTTCTGTAAGCAACCATAATCCAAATCTTTCATTTGTTGGTTTTGTTTTATTTCCAAGCTGTTCTGTTACAGAATATTTTATTTTCCATTTCCATTTATATAGAAAATTTTTTATTAGATTTGTGTAAAAGTAGCTAGAATAAAAAGTGGCTGAAACAGTATCAGAAAGTATGATTCTTTTTCTTACCTCCCCGGTAATGCATCAGTTTTTTTTTCTTATGTGCACCTTTCACAAGAAAAGTATTAAATTTATTTTCTTACATTCACCTTTTGTATGAGAAAAATAATTATTTATAATAAGTGAATGTGATAAGAAAATTATTCATTTTTGTTAATTTTTCTAAGTAATTTATACCAAAATAGACATTTTTAAATGAAAATACTTAAAAATGTGTACCATAGTAGAATATAAACGTTGGTAGTAAGTAACTTGCGTCAGTCCTGGCGTGAGAAAGGACTGAGCCATATGAGCTAATACCTACAGTTATATTCTACTGTCTGGAACAATTTCTCAACCGATCGCCTACATAATGTTTCTTGTCGGTCTAGTGGAATGTGGGCGAGCATTATCGTGGAGTAGCATCACTTCACCCAGTCTTCCTGGTCGTTGTTCTTGGAGTGCCTCTCCAAGACGTCTCAGTTGTTGACAATAAATGTCAAAGGAGCAATTCCTAGTACACCATACCATCACTGTTCCACGAGATGAATAACATCATCTTTTGTGGATGCGCGAGGGTCTTTGTAGGGAGAGTTGCTTTCTGTTTGAGCTCAACATTCCTTCCTTTTCCTTGTGTTAGCATAGTGACACCATTTATCATCACCAGTAACGTTTAGGACAGGCATGGTCGTTGTTGCTCACGAGGCAGTTGGTGACGAGGAGCCAGAGATGCACAAACGGCCACGTGCTGAATTTTGTGATTTTAGCTTAGAGCATTCAGTATCCACACGTCCGATTTCTGAACCTTTCTCACTGCATGCAAATGTCGCAAGATGGTAAAGTGATCACAACTCATCACAGTTGCCAGTGCTCCAGAACACTGACATGGACCATTGAGGTTAATGCGTTTAAACCTTCTTCATCAAACACTGAAGGTCTTCCTGAATGTGGAGAGTCGTTAATGTCAAAATGATTTTCCTTACCACGAGAAAACCATTTTATTGACGTGCCCTGTCCAATAACATCGTCCTCACGTACGGGGCAAATTGTTCTGACTGGTTCCGCAGCTGTTACTCCTCTATCGAACCCAAACAGCAGAATATGTGGGAAATGTTTCGGTTTCTGTATATGGCACCCCATTTTCTAGCTTCCACAGCTCCACTCACTATCTCTAAATGACTATATGTACACTCAAATTGCAATAGTGAACTATAAATAAAACACGAAAGTCAATAAATAAACCTTAACAACCGGAATACAGACATGCAATAGAAAAATGATACGAATTTATACGCCAACCTAATATTTCGGGACACAAGTATAACATTTATTTTTTGAAGAAGAAAATTAAACTTT
This sequence comes from Schistocerca piceifrons, assembly GCF_021461385.2. Lineage (NCBI taxonomy): Eukaryota > Metazoa > Arthropoda > Insecta > Orthoptera > Acrididae > Schistocerca > Schistocerca piceifrons. The sequence continues at coordinate 645,123,033 of NC_060142.1, forward strand.
AGATTCAAATAGGGAACAAGTAAATTTAAAGCAATCAGATAAAAAGCCAGAGTCCAAGTACTGACGTTTAATTCTGATAATCCGTTGCACACATGAATGTTAGGCCCCTGATACGGGGATTTTACCTATTGATATTTTTGTAACTTCCAGTTTTGGAAGTGTGTGAGCAGATAGCCAGCTTTTAAGCATTCCTACACACCTGTGGTGCTGACGATTGCAGTGCGGTCGAAGAAGCCTGAATGACGAAGAACTAAGTGGCAAACAGCCACTCTGTGAAGAACCGGGACTCATGGAGATGCGGAGACCCTAGTGCATCACAATAGAGTGACAGTGCAGGATATTAAAGTCAAATATGTACCTCTTTTCAACGTCTTTAACGATATCTGACCGTGGCATAGGTAGCGGTGAGCTGAGTTCCTCTACGTGCACACCTATAAAAAAAAAAAAAACCGTTGGACCAAAGCAGCACCGGACATGTTAAAGCTGTGCCACGCCAATACATATGACTCCATCAGCCATCTAATCATTGGATGATTCAGTCTGACCCTGAGACAAAGTGACAAAGGGATGCGAAGAAACACGAATGTTCACATAACCATTATCTTGGAAGGTTTTCTGCCACTACGTTTGCAAATGTCACAATTCCCGGAAGACGAAAACAGTATTTCGTAATCTGTATTTCGCTGTCGTGTTTACGTGTTAAGACCTGAAGCGGTTTTGGTGGACTGGTCGAGTATCTCTCTTTAGATCGTCAGTTGTTTTATATACATGTCGCCTGGAAGTTAGCTGTTCCAGTTTCTGACTTAGTGACCACTATGGCTGTTTCTTTTCAGTTAAATGTTAGAGTTACTCAGCTTCATGTACAAATATTTTTATTTTTCCGTCATTGCACAAAATGTCCTTTCATCCAGGTTAGCTAAGTTCTTTATCTTTTTGAAAGTTTTAGCACATTTCAAAAATGGTTGTTCGCTTACATGGGAGCGGAAATCGATTGTGGGACAGGAACTCGGCAGCTATGATCCCACTTCCAGAATCGGTGTTGAAGTGTTTGCATGACCAACGAAATGGTATTGGGATATCGCTTTTACGAAATCCGATTTTGTGAGCCCCGTGTAAACGTAGTTTGCAACGGCCGTGGTGGGCGCTCACAGATTGTGCTAGTAAGGAGACAACCGTCTCAGGAGCACACTGCTGAAATCTGACGAGGCTGAAGATCGAGCATCGCAAGAAGCTGTTCAATGGGATGATTAAACAAGAACTCCAACTAACATCAAATTTAATGGCGATTGCTCTACTTTTCGAGGTAATGATTTAACCTTTATGCTCTCAAAATGCAAACATTTGACGTCGCTGCTTAACATGAGAGACAACTAGGAGTAGAAAAATTCTTTAATGCGACGGCGTTTTCTTTTTCAACATCGCATTGGTCACGAAATTAAAACGATAGTGAAAATCGAATGAAGCTTTGCGAAAGTGTGCTACTCCGTGTCCCTACTATGCTCGTCGTACATGTCAGTTCTGACAACGCAGTCAGCACGTAAACATGTTTAGAACAGTAGTGTCTCCGGACGAGTGTCAAATGAATGCTGTTTGTCTGCGCATGGGTGCAACGCAGCCGACATTCATCAACGAATGAGTGATGTGTGCAGGAAAGTCGGGCACTGGTGCAGGAACTTTGAAAAAGTACATGCAGACGTTCATGGTGCAAGCTGTCAGGGGAGGAAGCGAGTGTCAACCGGTGATGTTCAGCGAGTGGATCTCGCGATTCGAGAAAACCATCAGTTGAAAATTTCTGTGCTGAGTGATACGTTTCCCGAAATTTCAGAATCAGCTGTCATACCATCGGGAGCGAGACACTTAAGTACCGCAACTCAGTGGTATATGGGTTCCCAAGATTCTGTCCGATCGTCACAAGACACAGTGAATGGTTGTCACCGTAACGTTTCTCCAGCTATACCATGATGGCGGACAAGAATTTTTGAACAAAATCGTCACAGGGGGTAACCTCCCCCTTCCTAATCGGCCTACTGGATTGCGACATAACTGACCTTGATCGCATACGCCTAATGAAATTTTACGGTGAGTAAGGCTATCGTTATCAAAGGAAGATAACACCGGTTAGTTGGAGGAAAGAGTACAACAGACCCTTCTGAAGGAAGAAACTATTCTAAATTTTAGCTAAATTTAGATGATAATTTGGAAATGGGTGGAGTATAGTGCAATCGCTCACGAACCGCGCAGGTGGAAAAAGGGTACCACGTAACATTTACTACAAAAATCACTGCTAACACAAAGAGAACACTGATTAGTTAAAAAAAGGGATAATTAAATCGTCGCCAGTCCGCTAGGACAATGAATCTCCAAAATCTTGAGAAAGATAATGGCAAAGAATTTTAAGCAAATAACCACTGGCTTGGCGACAGAAGGTTGGCACGCTTGTCCATAGCGGAACAGATCACGAGAAAATAAATGAATCAGATGGCACTGAGTTTGCAGTTACTCATTCCGAAATACTAAATTTTGGAAGTAACTTTGAATGAAATTATTGGTTAAATTAATGACTGACTTAACTTGAACTTTGTTATGTAAAGAAATAACTTTCAGTAACCTCTGTGTAAGGTGATGCAAAATTCTGAAAAAGGCAGGAAATTTACTTTTGATTATTGAAAGACTGAACTGAATTTTCTTTTTAAGCACAGGAGCAATTGGTTTTACTTTTAAAACAACAACAATAAAATACATACCAAGCCAGCAGATGTTACTCGTACTTGCTGTTCAGGTTAGTCATACTTTGTGAAAGAAATGTTGTTGGGTGATGCCTACGTAAGTTTATAATTTTTCACTTAACAGTATTACGATGTTGTACCTGTCGGACGACGAAGAATGTAGCCGACGACAATGCTGAACTGCCGTTGTTGTTGATGCTGCTCGATGAGAAGAACCCCGAGTCGTCTCGAGATCCACGGATAATTATGGGACTACATTGGCGCGAGCATAGCTCCATCCAGTATCTGCGAGAGCGCCCAACAAACACTTCCGCGATCTTTCATGACTCAAACTGCTCTGCCTCCTCTCTGCTCGCAGCGCGGCAGAGACTCTACAAACGCAAAGATAAACAACGGCACAGCTACTATCATTTCGTCCGTCGTTGCTATCGATACATTTAAATAAAGTTCCATTGGCTATTTCCCAGTAGTTTACAATATTTTCATTAAAATGACAATCAATTATATACAGTCAGAAATAAATACACTATTACATCGATCGCGTATTAAATATAGTTCCTGTAATACAGCTTACAGCTTCGGAATCAGAAGTACACGGTGTGGCCGTGCAGTTCGAGGCGCTTCACACTGGAACCGCGTGACCGCTAAGGTCGCAGGTTCGAATCCTGCCTCGGGCATGGATGTGTGTGATGTCCTTAGGTTAGGTTTAATTAGTTCTGAGTTCTAGGCGACTGATGACCTCAAAAGTCGCATAGTGCTCAGAGCCATTTGAACCATTTAAATCAGAAGTACAGTACAAGTTATCAACGGACAATAAATGGCGAAAATGTTGGATGGTGTAGAAGGTATTTTATCTGCGTTTTCGGTTTTACGAGGGTACGAGCATGGGTTCATTTCGAAAACAGAAGCGAAAGAGCAATCCATTTAGTGGATGCATTCTCATTCCCCGAGTAAACGAAAGAAGTGCAAGGGGATCGTCTCATCAGAAAGATGGCTGCTGTGTTCTGGGTCCGAAAAGGAATTCATGGAACTTGGCACGACAGCGTGACTCCCCAACGTCCACGAAGGACAGTCCAGAACAACAAAAGAGGAGTGTTGTCGTCAAGACAATGCTCAGCCACACATTGCAGCTCTAACAAGGACGATACTGAAGCCATTTTGAGGGCAGTTGTTTGATCAGCAGTCACGCAGCCGGACTTGACTCCCTCTGATTTTCATCGCTTTGCTCACGTGAACTGGCTGAAAGCACAGGCGGCTGCTTTCTTGTGAAATTGGTACCATTGTACGACAAATATCTAAGTCTGAGAGGTGACGATGAAATATTTTTCAGTTACATTGTGGTTTTCATTTCGATACCAATCGGTTCTTGAAAAAAAAAAGAGTGGAGCCCGCATATTTTTGTAACATATTTTGAATTCACAAACGACCCGCCAGGTGAGCTGAGAGCACTAATGCAGTGCTTCCTTAGGTAGGCGCGCCAGCACCGCATCCAAGAGGGCTGGTGTGCCGGCCAGCCTGGATATTGTTCTCAGGCGGTTTTCCACATCCCACTAGGTGAATACTCGGCTGTTCCCGGAGTCCATCCTCACTTACACGACTCGCAGACAGTTGAAAACGTTCGCACTATTTCATGGCTTACACTAGACACAGGAAGCGGGGGTACACTTCTTCCATTGTGAGAGGGGGGGGGGTGGTACAGGGTGGCGACAGGAAGGGCAACTGGCCACTCTCTGACATTAATAGCCGGTCAGAGTGGCCGAGCGGTTCTAGGCACTATAGTCTGGAACCGCGCGATCACTACGGTTGCAGGTTTGAATCCCGCCTCGGGCATGTATGTGTATGATGTCCTTAGGTTAGTTAGGTTTACGTAGTTCTAAGTTCTAGGGGACTGATGACCACAGCAGTTAAGTCCCATAGTGCTCAGGGCCATTTGAACGATTTGACACTAATATTGCCACATCCGTAGTAACAGGGCCAACCAAGAGTTGCAGTGGGACAAAGGCCCAAGAGAATAATGATGATTTTGATTTCACAAAAAAAAAAAACAGTCAAACAGTGTGAGTGATAGTTCCTGTGTGTGTGGTTGTCTGTGTAATTCTGTGTAATTCTTTCTAACATTAGCATTTAAAAAAATATCTCAAAGTTTATTTTCTCAGATTTCTCGATTGCAGTATTGCGAGGTGCCGAGGTGGAGAAGAGTTTGTACCTCTTTAATTCTGACGAATTTTGCATGAGAACGAGACATGCACTCGACGCCCTCCTTATCTACCACCTAATTAATTATGTGCACGGTAACGGAAGAAAATGATGGTAGACCCTGCTAGTTGGTAATATAAGGACTGCACTCTCACAATAATTTAATAAAAATCGTAATCTACTCAAAAAAAGAGAACTTTAAAATAATAAACAACAAGAAATGGAATTCTGCATATATCGACGAAGTTGTATGGCATTAAATATTACAATGAGATTTATTATACATCAGAATATAAATGCACATGATTGTCGACACAAACAGTAGGTTAAAGGATAGGGTATACTGAACTATGAGGTGCATTCATGTTCTAAGGCCTCCGATTTTTTCTCTAATTAACTACTCACCCGAAATCGATGAAACTGGCGTTACTTCTCGACGTAATCGCCCTGCAGACGTACACTTTTTTCACAACGCTGACGCCAGGATTCCATGGCAACGGCGAAGGCTTCTTTAGGAGTCTGTTTTGACCACTGGAAAATCGCTGAGGCAATAATAGCACGGCTGGTGAATGTGCGGCCACGGAGAGTGTCTTTCATTGTTGGAAAAAGCCAAAAGTCACTAGGAGCCGTTTCAGGTGAGTAGGGAGCATGAGGAATCACTTCAAAGTTGTTATCACGAACAAACTGTTGCGTAACGTTAGCTCGATGTGCGGATGCGTTGTCTTGGTGAAACAGCACACGTGCAGCCCTTCCCGGATGTTTTTGTTGCAGTGAAGGAAGGAATTTGTTCTTCAAAACATGTTCGTAAAATGCACCTGTATCGTAGTGCCCTTTGGAACGCAATGGGTAAGGATTATGCCCTCGGTGTCCCAGAACATGGACACCATAATTTTTTCAGCACTGGCGGTTACCCGAAATTTTTTGGTGGCGGTGAATCTATGTGCTTCCATTGAGCTGACTGGCGCTTTGTTTCTGGATTGAAAAATGGCATCCACGTCTCATCCATTGTCACAACCGACGAAAAGAAAGTCCCATTCATGCTGTTGTTGCGCGTCAACATTGCTTGGCAACATGCCACACGGGCAGCCATGTGGTCATCCGTCAGCATTCGTGGCACCCACCTGGATAACACTTTTCGCATTTTCAGGTCGTCATGCAGGATTGTGTGCACAGAACCCACAGAAATGCCAACTCTGGAGGCGATCTGTTCAACAGTCATTTGGCGATCCCCCAAAACAATTCTCTCCAATTTCTACATCACGTCGTCAGACCGTCTTGTGCGAGCCCAAGGTTGTTTCGGTTTGTTGTCACACGATGTTCTGCCTTCATTAAACTGTCGCACCCACGAACGCTCTTTCGACACATCCATAACTGCATGACCACATGTTTCCTTTAACTGTTAATGAATTTCAATTGGTTTCACACCACGCAAATTCAGAAAACGAATGATTGCACGCTGTTCAAGCAAGGAAAACGTCGCCATTTTAAGTATTTAAAACAGTTCTCATTCTCGCCGCCGGCGGTAGAATTCCATCTGCCATACGGTGCTGCCATCTCTGAGACGTATTGACAATGAACGCGGCCTCATTTTAAAACAATGCGCATGTTTCTATCTCTTTCCAGTCCGGAGAAAAAAATCGGAGGCCTTAGAACTTGAATGCACCTCGTATTATGAGAACAGGAGTTGGGTCTAGAACAAGGGGCTCCTACTCTCTGTGGTGAAATAGATTGACGATAATGACTGGAGATCCTAATGAATCAAATATTAATCTTCCAAATATATAGCAGTATCGTAATTAGTAGCGAGAGCTCAAATGGGATCACATGGAGAAACAAGCAAGGTGGACTTGTAGCAAAGCGAGCGCGCTTGCTGCTGAGGGATTCAGTATAAAATTGATAAGGTCCTACAATGCCAGAGCTGCAAAATACTGTACCAGTACTAAAATCTGCAGCATGTCATCAGTAGGCAGCGTCCTGATGATGTTGGCGCCGACTTCTGCCGTGCAGCAACTCTGTGTCAACCCCTGGCCTCGAAGGCTGTCTGAGAATTCGAAGTTCTTCCGAAAAAGAGCGACCAAGTCGCAAGACCGTCCGACTCCGATGAAGTTCAGATCCCGAATTCCACTCTGCGATGCGATGCAAGATCAAAGCCAGCATTGCTCAACTCCCTACTCTCCTCGAAACACCACGAATCAGCATTCAATGCTGATTCCGAAATTCCCCCACACTGACTCGGAACATTATTCCCGCCAATAGCAACCGTTCCCTCCAATTTCGAGCAGGGCTTTATGACGTCAACTAGCCTCAATTTAAGTTGACCAATCATGCCGCTGCTATTCAGCAGAGGCACACAAACTGCGGCTACACTCAGACGTCTCGCAGGTCGTTTGGTCCTGCATTCAATAGGTGAAACTCGACTGACGTTAGTCGTTCCGGGAAGTGCAGCCCCCAACCGGAAATGCCGTGTGCCGCGTCCTCCAATGCTTGCCCCACACAAGCCACCCAGGGAAGTAACCCAACATGTACAGGAATCAAGTGAAAAGTATTTTTTGAGCTCGCAGTACAAATACCCTCATTACAATAACTTTATTCATTCTGTTACTACCGTGCAGTGACATTTAACATTAATAAAATTGATGAAAATGAGAGTAGACATGCAAAAGAGGGCATGGGACCTCTCAGTATAACTTCAAAAAGATGAGTACAGTGCAAGAGAGTCGGAACAACACACGTGCAAACATCACACAGTATACTTAACTTATGTAAACATTTGGACTCGACAGTGAAAATAAATTCTCCAAATGCGTCATTGCTAAGCATGAAAAAATATGTAACTGTGCAGTGTTTCATTATTTAAACCAGAAATTTTGAGTGTCGGTTTCAATTAATGTGTTTTAAATGCTCTCTTGCTTTTAACAAGTTACAGTAATAAAAAACATTTTTACAAAGTTTTCGCATTTCAACAGAAAATGATAGCTTAAAAAGGGAAAAAATCTTCAACTTGATATTTAAAATGTACGGTTTACCTCTGATGACGTTCGGTTTTGTCTCATGTTTTGCATTTATTTAGGGAAACAGAGAACATAGGCTGTCTGGCGATCTCGGTTGTGCTGCCGACGTAATGGCGTGAGTGTAGAGATGTGCCCAACTTTGAGAAGAGTATTCTGTGCCGTCTACTCGATGTGCGCCATGAAAGTGGGAGGGGCAGTGGCCGTGTACTGCGATGGTGGTGAGTATCCCGTTGTTTCCGCCTCCGCTTCTGTCACGCATAAATTAATGGCCTGCCACACTGACAAAAGTGAGCCAAAGGTCACAGTGCCAGTTGTAGGCTACTCTTTCTTGAGCTGTGGCTGCAGAAGCATCTTTCGGATTTATGGACTACATATACACTGAGGATAATGGAATGTATTCGAATTAAGCTGGGTGATGCTGAGGGAATTAGGAAATGAGACACTTAAAGTAGTAAAGGAGTTTTGCTATTTGGGGAGCAAAATGACTGATGATGGTCGAAGTAGCACTCCGTCTTCTGGCTTCAAATGGCCCATGGGGACCATCCGACCGCCGTGTCATCCTCATTTGAGGATGCGGATAGGAGGGGCGTGTGGTCAGCACACCGCTCTCCCGGTCGTTATGATGGTTTTCTTTGACCGGAGCAGCTACTATTCGGTCGAGTAGCTCCTCATTTCGTATCACGAGGCTGAGTGCACCCCGAAAAATGGCAACAGCGCATGGCGGCTGGATGGTCACCCATCCAAGTGCCGGCCACGCCCCGACAGCGCTTAACTTCGGTGATCTCACGAGAACCGGTGTATCCACTGCGACAAGAACGTTGCCATGATCTAAGTAGGGAGGATATAAAATGTAGACTGGCAATGGCAAGGAAAGCGTTTCTGAAGAAGAGAAATTTGTTAACATCGAGTATAGATTTAAGTGTCAGGAAGCCGTTTCGGAAAGGATTTGTATGGAATGTAGCCATGTATGGAAGTGAAACATGGACGATAAATAGTTTGGACAAGAAGAAAATAGAAGCTTTCGAAATGTGGTGCTACAGAAGAATGCTGAAGATTAGATGGGTAGATCACATAACTAATGAGGAGGTATTGAATAGAATTGGGGAGAAGAGAAGTTTGTGGCACAACTTGACTAGAAGAAGGGATCGGTTGGTAGGACATGTTCTGAGGCGTCAAGGGATCACCAATTTAGTGTTGGAGGGCAGCGTGGAGGGCAAAAATCGTAGAGGGAGATCAAGAGATGAATACACTAAGCAGAGTCAGAAGGATGTAGGCTGCAGTACGTACTGGGAGATGAAGAAGCTTGCACAGGATAGAGTAGCATGGAGAGCTGCATCAAACTAGTCTGAGGACTGAAGACCACAACAACAATATACACTGAAGTGACAAAAGTCATCGTATTGCGATGGCGGTAGAATCGCGTGCACGGGGTGTAAAAGGGCAGTGCATTCGTAGAGCTGTCACTCGTACTCAGGTGATTCATGTGAAAAGGTTCCCGACGTTATTATGGCCACAAGATGAGAATTAACAGCCTTTGAACGCGGAATGGTATTTGGAGCTAGAAGCATGGTACATCCCATTTCGTAAATCGTTAGGGATTTCAATATCCCGAGATACACAGAGTCAAGAGTGTGGCGAGAATACTAAATCTCAGGCATTACTCCTCACCACGGACAACACAGTGACTGACGTCTTTCGCTTAACGACCAAGAGCAGCGGCATTTGTGTACAGCTGTCAGTGCTAACAGACAAGAAACATCGCGTGAAATAGCCGCAGAAATCCATGTGGGACATACGACGAACGTATCTGTCACGACAGTGCGACGAAATGTGACGTTAATGGGCTATGGCAGCAGACGACCAACACTAGTGTCTTTGCTAACAGCACGACATCGCTTGCAGTGTCTCTCCTGGGATCGTGAGCAATCAGTTACACCCTAGAGGACTGGAAAACGGTGCTGCCTGGTCACATGAGTCCCGATTTCACTTGGTAAAGGCTTCTGACAGAGTCTGCAGACCCCACGAAGCCATGGATCCAAGCCGTCAACAAGGCATTCTGAAAGCTTCTGGTGGCTCAATAATTCTGTGGGCTGTGTTTACACGAAATGGATTGGTTCCTCTGGTGCAACTGAACCGATCATGGGCTGGCAATGTTTATATTTGGCTACTTGGAGACCATTTACAACCATTCATGGACCTAATTTTTCCAAACAACGATGGAACTTTCATTGGCGACAATGCGCCATGTTACTGGGCCACAGTTGTTTGCAGCTGGTTTGAAGAACATTCTGGACAATTCGAGCGAATGATTCGGCCACCCAGATTTCCCGACATGAAACACATTGAAGGTTTGTGGGGCATAATAAAGAGTTCCGTTCGTGCACAAAACGATGGACCGGCAACAATTTCGCGATTATGTACGACTACAGAAGCAGCATGGCTCGGTATTTCTGTAGGGGACTTCCTACAGCTTGTTGGAAAAATGCCACATCGAGCTGCTACACTACGCCTGGAAAATGGCGGTCCGACGCGATGTTAGGTGGTATCTTATAACTTTTGTCACCTCACTGTATTTGAGTCATGGAGTTCCCAATGATCCACATACAGAGGGGTCCAAAAAAATGTATCCACTGTTTAAAAGTCCATAACTTGCAAACTAATTGACGGAGGTGTCTCAATTTTGGTGACAGTGTAGCTCAAAATCCAACTTAAAGGTATCACTGTAGGTGTTCGAAATGGTCACCATTAACATCCACACACAAACGATGCCGCCGAACTCCAGCACGAACTACTGACTGCAACGTGTTCAGTTGGATATTTGCACATGAATGTACGATGGATTCTCGAAGTTAATCCAATGTGCGTGGCTTTTGTCGATAAACGACGTCCTTTAGTGTTCCCCCCAGGCAAAAGTCCAGAGGAGTTAGGTCTGGGGAACGTGGTGGATACTCCACAGCACCTCTACGGCCTATCCATCTTCCCGGTAGATTTTCGTCGAGATACGCCCTAACACGATTTTGGTAGTGGGCTGGATCACCATCTTGTAGAAAGTAAACTCTTCTGTGTTCATACAAGTCTCGGATGGCAGGTAAAATGGATATCTGAAGCTTCTGACGGTACACCTCACCGGTAACTGTGCCTGTGGGGAACACTAAAGGACGTCGTTTATCGACAAAAGCCACGCATATTGGATGAACTTCGAGAATCCATCTTACATTCATGTGCAAATATCCAACTGAACACGTTGCAGTCAGTAGTTCGTGCTGGAGTCCGGCGGCAACGTTTGTGTGTGGATGTTAATGGTGACCATTTCGAACACCTACAGTGCTATCTTTAAGTTGGGCTTTAAGCTACACTTTCACCAAAAATGAGACAATTCCGTCAATTAATTTGCCAGTTATGAACTTTTACACAGTGGACACATTTTTTGGACTCCTCTGTATATTAGTTTAGTGACGTTTGTGTGTGTAAGTGTTCAAGACTCTTTCTGTTTTAGTAAATTCATGTTGAAAATGAGAATCGTGGGCTTCAGAACTTTTCTCATTAGATTAGTTTGGTGTGCTGTTGAAAACACAGGATCTTTCTGCGACAATTTATGGACATCCTGCACATATAACATACATGCAGAACTTTTCTCATTAGATTAGTTTGGTGTGCTGTTGAAAACATAGGATCTTTATGCGACAATTTATGGACATCCTGCACATATAACATACATGTCTCATTTGCTTCAGTAGTTTCATTCCACATAAGATTTTTGCAATAGTGAATTACCACTTAGGTTGGGTCTCCTTGCTTGCTGGTATCTTCACAAATGAGAGTTCAAATGCTTTAAGGCACTGCTGAGGTCGTAGCGCTCGATTAAGAATGGTTTCGTGCAGGTATATACTTGGTGCCCATAAATGAAAGCAGAAGAGGGTAGCCACGAACAATTGGGGAGGGTTGTGGCGAAACGGCTGCGGCGTCGCGCGCGTTCCAATTACGGGGCAATAATACCGCCTCGCTTATTGGCCGGACACTCGAGGGTCGCTCTGCCGCAATCGCCCGCCCCCCATATTAATAAAGCCTCCTAACACCGGCCGCCGAGCAATTTCCATCTGCGGTACCTCCGCGAGGCTTCTCCTGCTCTCCCGTGTCAACCTTGTAGCACTGGATAGCGGAAGTTGCAGCTATGCAAGTGTATGAGTGCATCAGTAGTTTCTAGGACACTACGTCACCTCGAATAATCACACTGTCATTTGGTGATGGTGTTGCTCTTTCTCAACGGACTCACCAGTCAATGCGGCACACTTTCAACAACGATGGATGGTTTGGCGGTGACCTCGGTTGTAGAAGTGTGAATTTTGACGGTTCAAGAAACTTTCTTTCCTCGAAAATCACCTAGTAGGCATTCTGAAAATTCCTACCACTCCGTGATTTTCTCATCTGAGGAAAGAGAATGAAATCAAAGAACTGCGAGGAGGATGCGGAAGCTGAGGGAAAATCTTAGAAATACGTTAGTAACACACCGTGGCAGTCTCAAAAACATCCAGCATCGCCTTTCCCGATGACGGCTACATTCTCACACCTTTCGGTGGTGGCGAAACCATGTGCTAGAACTTTTTGTCTCGCGGTCATAATGATACGCCCAGCACTCGTCCAAAGTAAACAGGCAACTGAAGAAGTCATCCGGATTGGATTGTGAAACTGACAGGTGCCACATTTCCGTTGATACCTCGGTTCGACAGGCCTTTTCAATAGGTTTGAACAGTAGTGGAACCAAGTGGATGGTCACATTTGACATGATCACCGTGTAGTGTATGACGATGAAAACTAATCCATGACTGATTTTCATTTCTTCCATTATTCCTTCTATTGTGATATGCGGATATTCATGCGGTAGCATACGGAGATCGCTTTGCCACATCACAGTTGGCAGTGGAAGCGATACCACAGACAATAGCAAGGCCGCACCGCAATCAGCAACCATGTCCTGGGGGGGAGGGGGGGGGCAGGGGGGGGGGGCGATCCTGGAGCGCCTGGAGACCACACCTCCTGTCTCAGCAGCATCGTCCTCACACTGAGGTCGATATAGTGGTGAGCTAGCAAGAGTTCAGCCCCGCTTCGTGACCTCATCAAAGGAGTCAATATCATGGTAAACTAGTAGAACCAACATGATAGTTAAAGTTCATGATGGACTTGTTTATTTAAACGTGAAACATTAACCTACAAGAGAACGGTTCGTTAATCACACTGTTCGAACTGCTCTTGAAGGCCCAACGGCACCGACTGGCCGCCACGTCATCCTCAGATGTTATTCGTCATTGAACGAGTATATGGAGGGAACATGCGGTCAGCACACCGCTCTACCAATTGTTGTGAGTTTTAGTGACCTGTGGCACTACTTTTCAATCAAGTAACTTCTCAATTGACCTCACAATGGTTGAGTCCACCCCACTTACCAAAGGCACTCAGCAGACCCAGATGGTGACCCATCCAAGTGCTAGGCAAGCCCGACAGCGCTTAACTTCCGTGATCTGACATGGACCAGTATTCCCACTGCGGCAACGTCATTGGCAATAGTCGGAAACAGTCATGTCTTATCAGGCATTCCTGTGGCAAATATTTGTGTCAAAGTTAAGTAAATCTTTTATTCATTTATGTAATAAAGTGAACTAATGTTTAATGTTTTCTGCAGCGATGAGCCTTCCCCGAGAGCAGTCAAAGAACCCACAGTCGTAGCTGGAGTAAAGTAGTTTTGCCTGGTCCCAACACTTCACGCCCCAGAGCGTCAATAGCTGTTCTGATTCGCAACTTTCCACTGAGAGATGCACTGCCACTTGGTTCTTCGTCATTCAGACTTGCTTGAAGAGGTAACGTCTGCGTCATCCAAGCAGTGAACCAACTAATGGTGCGTTGTTACCATACACTTCCACCAACTGAACGCAGTGTGTTACACCACTGTTCAGCTTTCAAACGCAGAGAACGGATTACCACCCTCTGCTGCTCTTTATTAACTGCCCGCATAATTTTTTTATCATCTAGCGTTGTGCTATAGTACTGTGGCATTTCAGTGCGGACCGGGACTACAAATACCTACCTTCTATGTGAGGCCTGAGTTTCTGCAGCGTATAATATTTTCAAATAACTTATCTGGAATAGAGTCGGGTTGAATCGTCCTACTGAATGAAGAGAAATAATTTCATTTTTTACGCACTAATTGAAAATGCACGACTGCCCGTCGCGTATAAACTGTTGTTTACAATTTGGCCGTCATAATGAAAGTAAATACTGATAATAATAATGTCACATGAAATCTTGTGGAAAAAGAAGATAGAACGGCTCAGATGTACCAAAACTCAGATAATGTGTAATACAGCGTATTTTCAGTTAGTAAGCAGCAAAAATAAACTTCCACTCAACAGCAAAGTGTGCCCTGTTCTGAAACGTCTGGGCGCATTAAAACTATGCTCTCGACTGGTACTCGAAACCAGAATTTTCCATGAGGGGATAATGGTCATAACGATTGTAATGGCCATGAGCAACTCACTCCCGGACCTCATAATTTCAGTACAACACTTTCTGTTAACATTTCTGTCATTTAATGTCAAACAGCTGTTGCTGTCTGATTATCTACAACATCTAATTTATATATGTCTAATCTAAGTAATTTCTTTCATTTATGCAGTTCTTACTCTATGTTTTTGGTTACTTCCATTTTCTTTTCGAATTACACTATTCATTATTGGATGACATTAAATTTGTCTATCTTTTACTTAAAATTAATTTGTTTTACACATGTGCTTCTAAAATACAAAAATTGTAATGTTGGACTAGAAATGGGAAAGTAATTAATATTTCTCTAATGAATGTTTGCATGAAGTTGAAAAATTGCGAACATGTTTAGGCATAATTTTTCATTAGTGGCCTGATAAGGAATGCCTGATGAGACATGACTGTTTCCGACTATTGCCAATTAGTTTGCCGCAGTGGTAATACTGGATCCTGTCAGATCACGGAAGTTAAGCGCTGTCGGGCTTGCCTAGCACTTGTATGGGTCACCATCTCGGCCTCCTGAGAGCTGTTGGCAAGTGGGGTGGTCTCAACCATTGTCAGGCCAATTGAGAAGCTACTTGATTGAAAAGTAGTGCCACAGGTCACTAAAACTCACAACAGTTGGGAGAGCGGTGTGCTGACCGCATGCCCCCTCCATATACTTTTCCCTTGACGAATAACATCTGAGGATGACTTGGCGGCCAGTCGGTGCCGTTGGGCCTTCAAGACCAGTTCGGACAGTGTGATTAACGAACTGTTCTGTTGTAGTACAATGTTTCACGTTTAAGTAAACAAGTTCATCACGAACTTTAACTACCATGTTGGTTCTACTAGTATACAATGATATTGACTCCTTTAGATGAGGTCACTAAGTGGGGCTGAGCTCTTGCTAGCTCACCACTATATCTACCTCAGTTTGAGGACGTTGCTGCTGAGACAGGAGGTGTGGTCTTCAGGAGCGCCCGCTCTACCCCCTCTCCCCCCCAATACATCGTTGAAGTTTACGGTGAGGCCTCGCTACTGTCTGTGGTATCACTTCCACTGCCAACTGTGGTGTGGCAATGTGCTACCGCATGAAGACGAGCATATAACAATCGAAGGGATAATGGTAGAAGTGAAAATCAGTCATGGATTAGTTTTCATCATCATACACTACACGGTGATTATGTCAAATGTGACCATCCGCTTGGTTCCACTACTGTTCAAACCTATTGAAAAGGTCTGTCGAACCGAGGTATCAGCGGAAATGTGGTACCTGTGTGGTACCTGTCAGTATCACAATCCAATCTGAAGTCTTCTTTAGTTGCCTGTTTACCTTGGACGAGTGTTGGGCGTATGACTATGACCGCGAGACAAACGAGTAAAACACACAGTTCAAGCACATAGGTTCACCACCACCAGTGGGTGTGAAAACGTAGCCACATCGAGAAAGACGATGATGAATGTTTTTTGAGAATGCCACGGTGTGTTGCTAACGTATTATTATATTACTAAGAATTTCCCTCAGTTTCCGCATCCTCCTCACAGTTCTTTAATATAATTATCTTTCCTGGGATGAGAAAATCACGGAATGGCAGGAATTTTCAGAATGTGTAACACCGAAAATGCTGGACGCATGGCACCTGCTACTTATATATAATTTTTTTTTTGAATTGTATGTAAATATTTGTAATCTAAATGCTTTCTTTTGATAAGTAAGGGCATTGCTTCACTGTATGTGTACATTCAGCTAAAAGTCTGTTGACGTTTCATTGTATTTATCTGTGTTTTACTGTGAAACTTATAAGCTCTGGGAAAAAGCCAAAGGAATTGTTATTTGCATCGACTAGCAACGATAATAGCAGTGCTTGTGCGTTGTAAAATCTTTGGGTAGGGAGTTATTGCGCAGTGCGCGCGGAGAGAGAGAGAGACAGGTTCCACCGCTTGTAGTGTGCGGAGGTGTGGTGTTAACGCTCTCGCAGTAGAGAGTACCATTTTCGGCAGCATCATGTACGCGCGCCGGCCAGATGTCCATAGCAGGAGTACGGACAGTGGACGAGCAGAAGAGGCTGTATTAATTACGATTGCCAGTTCCTATAATGAGCCGTGGCTCCAAAATTTGCTACCGTCTTCAACAACAGCAGCAGTTCCAGCAACACAGTTTCGTCGTCGGTTCCGAGTTTCGTCGTATGCACAACACTGAAGTAAGGCTGTTCATTGGTAGAAAGTATTAACGGCTAACCGAGCAGCACAACTGAATGTGATTTGATTGATAAGATTTATTTAAATAATAATCAGTTAAACTCAGGGCGATTGAGTCCTCATTGCCCCAGACATTGTTACCAAGCAGGAGCCTTGTTCCTTTTCTTTCCTAATATGCTAACTCAGTGTCATAAGAAACAAGCTGAGTAGTTACAGCCAGTTTATTAATGAATAATTTCTCTTTTAAGAATTTTAGCCGCAGTCTACTTTCAAGTAACTGTTGTACAACAGAGGTTTCAGTATGTGACTAAAGTAAAGCAATTTCATTTTTCAAGTTTGAGAATCAATCACTGGAAAAAATCCAAATCTAAAGAAATGCACAAAGTAAGAGTGCGAAAGTTTTATTTATTTTACATATAGCTTGGAGCACATGGCTGTTTGGTTTGGTAAGTATTCTAGTATTTAATTACCTTCAAGTCAGTAAGAAAGGCTCAGTAGTTCAGACAATAATATGAAATCCAATTTTCAAAATAAGTAACGGCAAAGTAAAAAGTGCTTGCCTATTACAAGTGAATAATATCAGTTGTTTAAGATACAAGCATTTTTGTGTGCTTCTTATCTTAATGTAATTTTCGGGGCATCACACGTCTGCAGGATCACCGAATAAGTAATATTAAAACTGTCATTTCTAGAATCTTGTCCCATCTTGTCAAAATTTCTGTAGTCGCCGTATTACTTACTCAGTTCTCAGAATTAAACAATATCGTTCCGGTAGGGCGGTGCAAACGTAGAGCAGACACCGTGTATTGTGCCTTTATTAAAGTGATGAAATTTTTCCGGCGCAACTTGTTTCTTCTGCCGGTGGCATCCGCCGTGCCGGCCGTGGAGCGGCGCCTTACGAGAGGCCAATAACTCAGGCGCGCAGCGAGCGGCCATTAGGGCGCGCTTTACTGCGCCGCGCCGCCTTCGTGTATGGAGCGTTTCCCGCGTCGCATTATTAAATTTTATCGCGTGATTTTGGATGGGAGACAAGGCCAACCCGCATCGTAACCCGGCGCTTGGCTTCAGTTCATAAACGTGAGTTCTTCCCGCTGCCAGCCTGTTTGTGTAGCGGCGGCGGCGTGCCACCCCTTCGTGTGCTCCGAGACTTTGCTGAAGGACCGAGGATCGAGTCACGAGGAAAAGAGGCGGGGGAGGAGGTGGGGTAGTGGTTGCCGGAGACAGAAGAGAGACGCCTGTGACGGTGTCAGGGAGTCCCCCGCCTGCCGACACCCGCTGACGTAGCGTTGTCGTAAAGAAAGCGCCGCCAACACTGTAGCACGCATGTTTCTGCTGTAGACGTCACGGTTGCCGTGGATAGGATGCCCGCACATATACTCCCGATATTAAACACGATAAATAAAGCGAGCTTCCCGGTCCACCACACGCCTTATGTTGTGTCTAGACTCCTTAGCAATGTGGATGTGCTTGTTTGTTTCTGACGGTGTATGCGCCTTCCCTTTACTGTGAGCAATGTTGTCACAGAAACTCATTTGCCCTGCCAAATGCTCAACCGCCGCTCATACAATATATTCGATAGCGTATCTTTTATATACACTACTGGAAATTAAAATTGCTACACCAAGAAGAAATGTAGATGATAAACAGGTATTCATTGGACAAATATATTATACTAGAACTGACATGTGATTACATTTTCACGCAATTTGGGTTTATTGATCCCGAAAAATCAGTAACCAGAACAACCACCTCTGGCCGTAATAACGGCCTTGACACTCCTGGGCATTGAGTCAAACAGAGCTTGGATGGCGTGTACAGGCACAGCTGCCCATGCAGCTTCACCACGATACTACAGTTCATCAAGAGTAGTGACTGGCGTATTGTGACGAGCCAGATGCTCGGCCACCATTGACCAGACGTTTTCAATTGGTGATAGATCTGGAAATGTGCTGGCCAGGGCAGCAATCGAACATTTTCTGTGTCCAGAAAGACCCGTACAGGACCTGCAGCATGTGGTCGTGCATTATCCTGCTGAAATGCAGGGTTTCGCAGGGATCGAATGAAGGGTAGAGCCACGGGTCATAACACATCTGAAATGTAACGTCCACTGTTCAAAGTGCCGTCACTGCGAACAAGAGGTGACCGAGACGTGTAACCAATGGCACCCCGTACAATCATCCCGGGTGATACGCCAGTATGGCGATGACGAATACACGCTTCCAACGTGCGTTCACCGCGATGTCGCCAAACACGGATGCGACCATCATGATGCTGTAAGCAGAACCTGGATTCATCCGAAAAAATGAATTTTTCCATTCGTACACCCAGATTCGTCGTTGAGTACACCATCGCAGGCGCTCCTGTCTGTGATTCAGCAACAAGGGTAACCGTAGCCATGGTCTCCGAGCGGATGGTCCATGCTGCTGGAAACGTCGTCGAACTGTTCGTGCAGATGTTTGTTGTCTTGCAAAGGTCCCCATCAATTGACTCAGGGATCGAGGCGTGGCTGCTCGATCCGTTACAGCCAAGAGGTTAAGATGCCTGTCATCTCGACTGCTAGTGATGCGAGACCGTTGGGATCAAGCACGGCGTTCCATATTACCCTCCTGAACCCACCAATTCCATATTCTGCTAACAATCATTGGATCTCGACCAACTCGACCAGCAATGTCGCTATACGATAAACTGCAATCGCGATGGGGTACAATCCGACCTTTATGAAGTTCGGAAACGTAATGGTATGCATTTCACCTCCTTACATGAGGCATCACAACGTTTCACCAGGCAACGCCGGCCAACTGCCGTTTGTTTATGAGAAATCGGTTGGAAACTTTCCTCATTTCAGCACGTTGTAGGTGTTGCCACCGGCGCTAACCTTGGAATGCTCTGAAAAGCTTATCATTTGCATATCACAGCATCTTCTTCCTGTCGGTTAAATTTCGCGGCTGTAGCACGTCATCTTCGTAGTGTAGCAATTTTAATGGCCAGTAGTGGAATTGTACCTGCAAGATCTAGGTCAGTAGCCTACAGAACCGTGTATACTGTAGAGAATCGCATTTAATCTTTACTACGAGGAGCGTTTAGTAACTAATGCAACACCTTTTTTTCTGAGAAGAGGTTGGTTTTATTCAGGAGTCCAATATACTATATTATTTCCCACTCTTCTGGTTAAAAACCCCTATTTATCAAAATAATATCCGTTCAATGTGGCGGCCTTACTGGGAGTGTTTGTATGCCTGGATGGTACCATTCTACTGTTTGCCGTCAGAGCCAACGTCTTGCTGCTTCAATAACGTCCCCATCCTCCACGTACTGCTTCCCTTCAAGTGCATCCTTCATAGGGCCATACAGATGATGGTTCTTTGCTCCTTATGGTCTTGCGTTAGGCGGTGAGAAACCCAGAGAGCACACACATATGAGCACAACAACTTCTGGGTGAGTGTGTCAGCACCATCAACAGAGACGTCTAGCGACGAGTTTGATTGTGATATCCCGATAACTTTGAAGAGAGTGTCCGCACGTTCCAACATTGCAGGAGTCGTAGCTATGTAGGGCCGGCTGGCACTCAGGAGATAGGACTGGTTTGCACGACCTTGTTGTGATGGTAACAGATGCCTCGTCCTACGATTCACTGTGCTTTTGTTCCCACTGAGGTCCCTTTAGACATTCTTTAAGCGACTTTGAATATCGGTGATACTTTGGTTTTCCGCCAAAGGAAACTCATTGACACTCTCCACTTGGAACGCACCTCAATTACGGACGCCATTTTGAAGGCTACGTATAGCTCCGCCTCCTACCAAAACTTCGTGAAACTATAGGGGCTGAAGCGAAAATATTCCTCGAAGTCCCACAACAAATTCCGAATTTTGTCAATCGAAACTGGCCTAGGAAAAAATTGTCTTGCATTGTGTAACGAGCACACCAAGACACTAGAGATAACGCTTTGTTACTGCCTCACGTTTCGTTAGTAGCGTTTTTTCTTCCATGCTCTCAGTCCGTGCCCAATTCGGACGGTTTCAGTAGTCTCGGTATTCCTTCAATTAGTTACCCTCCACGCACTGGGAGTAGGTAGAACATTTCGTTATGCTCATACCTCCTTCGGCACATGCATTTCATGCGACTGCAGTTCCCGAAGTACACCAGTTTCTTATTCTCAGTAGGTCATGTCGGTAGCGACATGGAGTACCAAATAGGTTTAGTCACTTGCCGTGTGTTTTTTCCCACATGCAATCCGTGTTCGGCGAGAGCCGAGTCGACCTACTCGTATACACTGGTTTCATTTTCCGACATGCAACTGCCGCTTGTGAGATCCTAGAACGAATCTGTAGACCATTATCGGAGATAATTTTCTTGATTTAGCCAACCTCCTGCAGAGGTCAAACCTTTTGCAGAGGTTATTTTCCTATGAGAGTTTGGCGGCAGGTGAGAAAACTTGGATTACATAGAAGAGCGGCTGCTCATAAGCCACACATCACGCCGGTAAATGACAAAGGACGCCTCGCTTGGTGTAATAGTGTAAACATTGGACGACTGAACAGTGAAAGAACGTTGTGTGGAGTGACAAATCACGGTACACAATGTGGCGATCCGATGGCAGGGTGTGGGTATGAAGGACGCCTGGTGAACGTCGTCTGCCAGCGTGTGTAGTGTCAATAGTAAAATTCGGAGGCGGTGGTGTTATTCGTACTATGCTTTTCATGGAGGGGACTTGCACCACTTTTGCGTGGAATTATCACAGCACAGGTCTACATTGATGTTTTAAGCACCTTCTTGCTTCCCACTGATGAAGAGCAATTCGGGGATGGCGATTGCATATTTCAACAAGATTGAGCACCTCTTCATAATGCATGGCCTGTGGCGGAGTGGTTACACGACAATAACATCCCTGTAGAGAGTCGTGACCTGAATCCTATAGAACACCTTTGGGATGTTTTGGAACGCCGACTTCGTCAGGCCTCATCGACCGACATCTATACCTCTCCTCAGTGCAACACTACGTGAAGAATGGGGTGCCATTCCTCAAGAAACCTTCCAGCACCTGACTGAACGTATGCCTGCGAGAGTGGAAGCTGTCATCAAGGCTAAGGGTGGGCCAAAACCATACTGAATTCCAGCATTACCGATGGAGGGCGCCACGAACTTGTAAGTCATTTTCAGCCAGGTGTCCAGATACTTTTGATCACATAGTGTACCACTTAAAGTAACTTTACTTAATTTGACCTATTTTATTACCCAAAGAAAAACCAAACTTGACATTCGGCGAGGTTAAATTCCTTCGACTAACTATTCAATACGCAAGAAATATTACTGATAAAGCTGATCCCTTAAGATGACTTTAGATAAACAAACTTTGATATATTTAATCTTCCACAGTGCTAACAGGGATGAGGAAGTCATAATTATGCGTGGGTTACAAAAGAAACCAGTCATTTTTTCAAACATCCGCCGGTAGATTTCTGTTAAATTAGTGAACGGAAGCTTATGGCAGGATCCGATAGATTACAATGCAGCTGTAAACCTAATATCGATAGCGACCATTGAAAAGAAAATGTGCATAACGCTTACTAAATAGAAGTGAACCTCCCACTGATGTATTGATGAAACAAAATCCTAGCAATTATCCACTCAAGCTCCAAGAAACAATGAACTATAAAGTATTCACAATGTGGTTGGAACTTAGGCCAAAGTTAAAGTACATATTGTTCACAACTAAAACTTTAAAAACACGAGAGTTCAAACCCAAATGGTACGTCATCATGCTTATTGTGACACTCACAATCATTTCATTATGGTCCTACCGGGTGTGAGGGAGAATTAAGGCCATGTGAATGGTTTAAGGCCACAGCAGCAAAATATGTTCGCAAAGAAAAATATTGCAAATTACGAGATTTCACACTCAAATTGTATATCGTTATTGTTATTTTAGCACACGCACAATTATTTAATTACGGTTATACCACGATGAGAGTCAGAATACAGCCCACATCCTTGTCTGAAGGCCAAGTTAGCAAAATGTGGCTCAGAAAGAAGTCTATGGAAAAGATACTAGATTTTGCACACAAATCCACACGCAACATCTAGTAAGATAGTCGATCACTGAAGAAATGTTATGACCCGTAACAGAATGTACAATTTGGTACTTGAAAGTAAAGAAAGCTACATAACGGCCACGGATCTTTGTCCGAAGATCAAGAGAGCACTGACAAGAAGCCTCCGCACCTCACCTGTCGCACCTTAAGAATGCCCACGCGCCTCTCCCTGCTCTAACGTTCGAGTCAGGCTCTGGGTGAGCTATGAGGTGCCTTCACTATGCACACAAAAACAATGTTTCGACCATATCAGACTACAGTTTTTGGTTCCAGCTTTGGCTGCACAGAAGTGTGAGTTAACAACACTACATCAAATCATACCAGACTCTAACAAACAATCTGACTGTCCTAGGATGAGTTCTGAAATCCTCACTTTTGCTTGTTTCCTCAGCCATATAGGATATAATGAAGGTAAATGAGTCTGTGCAAAGATACAACATCAGTGAATAAATACAGACGGCCGCTCATCTCATTCATCCTCCAGAGGCGCTTGCTGAACTGGCAGAATACTGGATCGAGAAATATGTACACAGTCAGCATGCTAAACTGTGAGTTGCACCTACATTAATGAAAAAGAATTTCAACACAATTCTTTCAGTATGTGTACAGGACATGTACAGTTCTATAAATTGTGATCAATTGAAACTCCTTCATTTAACAATTTTTTTACTTAAATTGCAATAACTGAGAAGGTGAAACATCTACCTTACTTAATTCTGAGTGAAACTGAACGTACTGAGCCTACTTTCTCTTTCCTTATTGTTATCAGTTCAACACTGTCCCACAATAACCTAGCATAACGCATTCTGACTGCTCAAAAATGATAACCTTACTTCCAATAATAAACCCAGAGGAATGGCCCTGAATAAGAAGAAATCCTAACAATAACCCATACATATCATAGGTCACTTACGGTGCAGAAAATCTTCATGACACGAACTACAGGGATGCAAGCTCCAATACTGTCAGCTAAATAAGAGATTCTATCTACTGAAGGCTCGAACTACTAATAGGCATGTAGTTAGCAAAGGAAAGGTTTTGTTGCACAGCAAACAATGTATTTAGCAGATTTTACCTTAATCAAGTGGCAACCAGTTCAAAACATTATATAATCATCAGTAATAAATCTCCATGTTGGATACATATTCAGACCGTCCGCTCGCGCTAATACTGCAAACCTCCAACACTGCTAATTATTAACCTCTAACCTCCATTACTGCTGACTACTCACTCCCAACTTCCATCACTGCTAGATGTTCACCTCCAACTGCGAGTCCAACCAGACATATAGAGTCTCTTAGAGAGTGTGCACAGTGCTGTTAGAGTTATTAATGCAGAGCGCTAGCGCTACATAGTACTTCCAACATACAAACACATAAACAGCCTACTTACATAGCTGATCTGCTCCTCTCAAAAAATTTTACAACGTAGTTTGGACAGTGACCAAGACTAATTTCTTAAAAAAAATTCATATTAACAATATCAGATAGATCAGATGCACACAATTAGTAATATACTGTTGGTCAAAAGCAAAGATTGTCCTCACAGTCCCTAAAGACAGTCCTAATCATTCACCAGGAAAGTAGTCTATGACAGTTTTATGCACAAAGTCTGAGCAATAAAAAAAAATGCACACACAAGTAATGGACCACCATGCAGTCTTGAAAAAGTAGCGTAATCCTCCCTACGGAAACAGAGTGCTGACTCTTTGCATGAAGATTGGTAAAGAGCCACAACAGAGCAAACCCACAGAAGAGTCAGTCGAAGTCTTGAAGAGTACTGGAAGGTAGGCCACCACAGTATGCCTTGTAGAAATTATGGTAGTATTGGGTCACCAAAGGTGCAGACCCACTATAGGAATTGAAGAGATGGCCAGCAGCCATCCGATGCAATTGTGCATGTGCACAATCACAATTGAAGAGTCTTGATGACAATGTAGCAAGTCCATGAACCACCACTTGTGCAGTCACTATTTTTTGCAATATCCTTAGAACCAGCAATGCTGTTAACCAGTCCCTTGCTGGATTATCAACACATGTGCAACCACTAACACAGCCATATAACCTCTGACATTTTATACATATACTATGAGCAACAGAAGTGTGCAGTAAAATGAATTCCCACTATTTACTTAACTTGAAGAACTGGTGTCTATACAATTACAATTTTACAGCATAAGAATACAATTACAAAGGTACAGAACATGATAATACTAATAACATTTGCAGTAATTTGGGCTTTACAAAAGAATAGAAATAAACATATACATTCGTATTACATGAATTATGACATAAGTAAATAAAGGAATAGTGAGAATATCCTTTGAAACATTAACTTGGCAAATGAGCAGTAAAGAAAACACAACAGAATAAATAATGTCCAAACATCTTTTCAAAGCAAAAAAGAAGGTTAGATTTGAGGATAACAGTATTCCTTATCATAGTAAATGAATGCAGCTTAGCATTAAGAAAAAAAATTCTACCAAATTTATCTTATCAGGTAAAAACACAGAGACAGGAAGAATACAGACACAAGGGTGCACATAAACATGTAGCAGAATA
The DNA here is from genome assembly GCF_021461385.2 of Schistocerca piceifrons. Taxonomy (NCBI): domain Eukaryota; kingdom Metazoa; phylum Arthropoda; class Insecta; order Orthoptera; family Acrididae; genus Schistocerca; species Schistocerca piceifrons. The sequence continues at coordinate 645,148,331 of NC_060142.1, forward strand.
ACACAAAAGGAAAAGACAGGGTATGTTTTCAGTACAACATTGAGTACTGCAGTTCTTGTGGTACTTCACTAGCAATCAAAACTTTCTTCTTACTTCAACATTTGTTCCCACAAAAAATATCCTATCTAAGCATGCTTTCTGGAGTTATACAAAATAATTGTTCCTCATAACATAATACTCATTGGCCAAACCGTTTTCCTATAGCTTCTCAATGCATTTCTTTCCAACTCATTATATAGCCAATCCCCTTTTAAACTCATTTAAATCTACTGAACTCAGATACGTAAACTTGAGAATAAGGCAACGCAGCAGCATAAAACAATTAACACAAAAAGCAGTGACAAAATTGCAAATTGGCGAAGCAAGCAGCAGCATATTTAAATTAGCAAAGGAAATCCAACATTACAACTAATATAAGGTAATATGCAAAAACAAGAAAAATAAATCATTGGTAAAACAGACTTAATACAGTAATACAACGTAAAATTCAGTAGAACAGTGCCTGACAAATAGCAGCAGCAAATGCAGTAACTTATACCTAAACATGAGAAACCACAAGCAGAGAAAATATTATAGTAAAGACAGCAATGGAGATAAGGGAAATGTCTATTCACATCTTCATGTTTATGTCACGTCTTAACACTAGAGTGATGCACCACAGCAACTTATTCTATCAAAAAATTATCAAGTCCTTGAAAAGAAAATTATGTATGCAAATTCCTGTTACTAGTCACTTCTCGTTCTTCTTATTATTTTTTCCAAGTACTCCCCTTTTCTTAGGAATGTGGATCATAAAATTAGTATTTAATGAATCCGTAGGCAGAAAGTGTTTACATTAGTATATGTACTGAATTTTATTTCATAAAACCAATGCTACAGCGCGGCTAGAAACCAAATATTGAATAAAATAAACAAATATGTACAAAGAAAAGCATAAAAACATCATTCACCAGCCATTTGTCATTTCATAAGTCACTAAAAATTCTCTCAACTCTCGCAGAAAGACGCTTGTCATAATCAGATGTGTAGAGGCATTTCAGAAAGTAGCAGAAAGTATGAGCTCCAAAGTGCACTCATAGGTTTCCAAGTAATAATGTGGCGTGTCTGTGGTGCGTTCTGCAAAGGAATGTCAATAGTGAGGTCAACGGCCTCTCGTTTCTGCAGCTATGCGAGCACTTGTGGGAGTGTGGCAAGCTTCAAAGTTGCTGAAGTGGCACAGGAATGTTGAAAGTCCACACAACAATAGGTATATTTCAAAGTGGCCTGCGTGCAGCTGGGCACAGCAGAGCATTACGTCAGGGCCACATACACTTTTTACCAACATATTTATGACAGCAATTTCCAATACAATCATAGTTACATACAAATAAAAAATTTCACAGGTTGAAAAGTTACGTCAGAAGTGTGTAGAAACGAAATCTCATAAATAACAGTGTCCAAAAATTTCCGTCAGCATTGTGGTACTCATATTAACATATATACTCACATTTCATAATTCGTAAAGTACGATTCTTAGTTTACAACATTTTTTTTCACAAGCCAGACTCCCTAACCCCTACTCATTATTCATTACCTCATTACACATGTACATATTCGTCGATACTTCTTCAATACTTCATCATCATAAACATGTAGCATACTCATATTCTGCATATAGTATCATCGTATTGATCATAAACATATCTCAATATCATAATACACATTGTCATCATAATAACATCATCATAACAGATCAGTCAAATCTCAAACCCGTCATAGCTTCTTTCAATAATCTCAAAATCTCTAAAAAAATTCTCTGCTCATTTCAGTGGTGTCATCTAACTCAAATATACTTAAAAAATTATGATACTATGCAAAATACATCACTCAAATCTCTCACAGTTCCGAAAATATATGAACAGTTGAAACACGTATGTAACATAGCAGCGATGGCGAGGCATTGTAGCATCTGTGACCAGAGAGTATGCGCTTGACCGCGCGAGTGTTGCGAGCGGTTCTCAGTAGCAGTCAGTCGTTCGTTGCGAGTCCGTCAGTAGTAGTCGTTGCGAGTCTGTAAGTCGGTCGTTGCTCAGTGCAGTACAGTCTGTCGTTGCGAGTCTGTCAGTTCAGTCGTTGCGAGTCGGTAGCTCGGTTTAGTCGTCATGCAGAGCGGTCGGTCAGTGGTAGCAGCCCATTGCGGTTGTGTGATGTAGGCGGTCGGCAACACTGGTCAAGATGATGAATAAGGTATACCATTAATTAATATAATCATTAGATAATGTAAAAATTTATTTATTGTAATTATTCTCCAACAAGTTCCCCAATAATAATTTTTTATTTCAAAAGCATTTTTTTAAAAATTTAATTTTTTATTGAACTAAAGATCTCGTTGCACTTCCCATTTCATTCCACTTCTTTTGAAGAAAAAAATTCACTAGAATCACAAAAAAAAAAGAGAATATTATTATTTGCAATGCAGTTCCTCCGAGCGGTGCGCAACAACAAGAGCAGATATGTGACATCTATTTATTCTGAGGTAAGACTTTAATTCTGATTGTTTTACACAGGGCCAAAGACCGATATTTCGGTTTAATTGAAATTTCTTGTCACTGAATGGACTTTAATTTTGAAGGATTTATATTTGAGTCAGATTGCGAATTTCACGTTTTTGTTGCCATTGTCAGTACATTTCATTGTGGGCAGGTTACGCATAGAGCAATGTCCATTAGCATCCCTAAATAATATTGTCAATTATTATAAATTTTGCGGAGAGGTTACACTCGGCTCCCATTTCTATTAAGTATTGTCTTTTTGATTTCTTTTAAATTACGGTGGGAAGGTTACACTTGGTGACACCCAGTCCAGGATCGAATTTCGTTGAGAGTCTTTTGAGCGACAGTCAGATATCTGCTCTTATTTGCTTAGATAATTAGGATTTGGCGCAACGCTTTTAATAATATTGTGACTTTCTTTCTACAGGTCAACGGCAATTTGCTGCTTTGTTGTATTTGTGTGTTGCTTTTGCATTGTGCTTATTTGTTTTGTGAATAATTGTGACTATTGCAAAAATGCCGCGAAAGACTGTGAATAGTGTATCGCGAAGTATTGCGAATGAAATTACCGACTTAAACAACGTGACCGATAGTAATTGTGATACGCAGCGTAATGATGACAATCCTGCGTTCACTAACAATCAGTGCATTCCAACCACTAATGATGACTTTTACCTTAATGATGAGCAAACGAACTCAATTGTCTCGTCTGTTAATTTGACAATTGATGACGCAGAACGCTCTATTGTAATGAGCGCTGCCCAGCTTAACACACCCGATTCGGAAAACTCAAGTAATGTACAGACAAATCTGTCTAATGAAAATGAACAGATCACACAAAGTAGGGCGGATTTATTTAATTCCGGAACAGTGTCTGACAATGTACATCCGACTGACAAACCTTTTTCGAAATTACAGAATGACCAAATGGTCACGGAAAGCGAGAGAGTTCTAGATCCACCACTAAACAGCACAGAGAATATAAACGCTAATTTTGACTTGGTACGAATTATGACAAGATTGCTACAACAACAGAGTGAAGATATCAAACAACAATTTAGTGAACAGGACAAAAAATTTAATAAAAATGATGAAAATTTCAGACAACTAAGGGAAGATAACAAACAATATAACGAAAATCTCAAACAACAACTCAATGAACAGGTCAAACAACTTAGTGAACAAATTACAGCCGTTGCCGCGCAGTGCCATGACACTAAGGAACAGTTGCGCGTGGAAATTGAGGCTTGTTCTCAAAAAAATAGCGAAGAAATTAAGTCTGTTGCGCAAGTATTAAGGGAAATGCAAACAGCCGCAACAGAAACACTTAGAGACGAAATTAGCGGAGTCGCCAAACAGTGCTCTGAAAAAGCTACACAATTACGGGACGAGTTTAGAGCAATGACGGTAGAACTTTCGCGCACTATGGACGCAAAGATAGACACGAAATTCGAACAGCAGAACACTCAGATTAACGAGCGCTTTAATCAGCACATACAGAACAGTGATACGCGTTTCCGCAGATTTATTCAGGATCAAAACAAAGTAAAACGACAAGTCATGGAAACAATCACTGCACAAAGACAAGAGGACAAACGTAAAATATTCGCGAAAGCGAAGACGTATGTAGACAATAATATTACCACAGTGTCCGACAAAATTAATACCATAGAACAATTGAACGCGGAATTACGGGATGAAATTTCTGACCTTAAATCAAAAACAGATACACACACAGTAAATATTCAAACAGTGACAGATAGATTCGAACAGTTAGATCTAACACAGGATTGTGATGTTATCAAAGCTGATGTTAAAAAACTGAGCGAAACTACGCGCAAGTTGCAAAAACAGATTAATGCGTCTGATTCTAAAACCGATGATCAGGTTAAGATATTGACTGAAAAATGTGATGAATTGGCCAGTCGTATTGATGTTATCGAAAATGCTAATGACAATAAATCAGACGATACTGCACCGGTTTCATTTATCCAAACGCCTGAATTTCAAAATTTACAGCAGACTATTAATGAGATCGATTCATCTAACAACACGTTACGTAGGAAATTATCAAATTTACAACAAGAAGTAACAGAAATGAAAAACATTTCAGTTAATAATACACAACAGACGCCACTTTATGAACATGTGTCAGACTCACGCAGCGTGTATAATGTGAATAATTTACAGAGACTACGCGAAGTAAAATCCGAAAAGCCACGCGACTTAAAATATGAAAAGCTACGTAACTTGAAGTACGAAACGACACAGACGAACAGATTCACACACAAACCTGAACGTGTTATCAAATTCAATGACGAGAAAGTTGATTATAAGCAATTAGCATTTGTAAGAAAATGTAAGGAATTTAATAATGGCAGAACACAGATACACGATTTGCACTGTATACGACAATTTATCTTTGTACATTCACCGCTATTACCTGTAATGCAGAAACTAGCTTTGAACCTGATGCAACAATTTGCTATTGTATTTTCATCAGCATTACGTATTATGCAGAAACTGGAATTAGCAAGAATACAGCGATTTACTTTTGGAATTTTACCGCTATTGCCTGTAACGCAAAAGCTAAAATTTATTTGCAGTGCGTAAAAGACCTCAGGGGATTCATTACGCTTTAATGAATATGTGCCGTAGCGAGCATAGGGCCCCGAGCTGTAGTAGTGCTGTTTCATCTTTAGTTTTCTGCACTGCTGCCTTTTCTTCTACTATCCTTTATATCTATCAAAACTGCTCTTTAACTATTGCTCTATCTAGGATTAAGAATATGTAATGAAAACCGGATATGACAAATCTTTACCGAATGTGACAATTTTCATTAGGCACTCCAGAATCACGAGAACTTAAATAACAGATAAAAATCGTAATCATCAGTATGTGTAAAATTATTAGTAACAGGAACCACATTTTTGTAACAATAGATGTTTTTCCACCACAATAGCATGAAAGTAAGCCGCTTAGCATACCTAACTAACAATGCAGTCTACAAGGTCAACCAGGCTTTAATGTTTCGCCGCGTGCACGTATAGTCCCAGCCCCAACAAATAGTAACGCATGGCAGCAAAGAAATAACCACGTACAGACAACACACTATTTCAACTCGCATCGCAATACGCCGTATAGAAATTTTTATCTTGACAGACGTAAAAATGATGAGCACAATTTTCAGCGTACATTTAATAACAGTCGATCTTATGAGCAGCAATAACATCAGCAATAACAAATAATCATGAATGAAACAGACAATAGGTGTCATCGATAGCGTAATACGTCAGTAAGAAATAACAGAGCAGTTCAAATAGTCGAAATGCCACAGCATCCTCCCGTAAATAATAGTACGTACGACAGAATTTCACCAGACACAGTACAGGTTTTATATTAGAGTAACGCAAACATTACTTTTGACACGCAGAATTTTGCTCACGAGAATGTTATTTGAAAAATGCTCTGTTGAATGCTCCACTATTATCGCACCCAGATCTTACTAGAAATTTTTCCATTGCTACCGACAGTTCCAACACCGCTTTAGGCGTACACATTTTCCAGGAAATCGAAGAAGATGGTTCTATAGTAATTAAAAAACATCGCATTTGCAAGCCGCATTTTGTCACCCGCTGAACGAAATTACTCTGTTACAGAATTGGAAACATTATGTGTTGTATGGGCTTTCACGAGATTTAGGCACTTTCTTTATGGCAGACATACCACTGTTTACACAGACCACAGAGCAATACAATTTTTGCTTTCAGCTAAATTTACTCACGACAGGTTAAGTAGATGGAAACTATATTTACAAGAATTTAATTTTACAATAGTTCACATTCCCGGCACACAAAATGTTATAGCAGACGCACTATCGCGTTCTCTCGGCAACAATCAGCAAGACGTAGCAACCAACTTCTGCAAAACAAATTTCAGTGTCATGTACATTCAGCAAGTTGCATTTGAAAACTTTATTTCTTCGTCATTACAGGACATAGCAAAGGAGCAAAATAAAGATAATGTGTGGAAAGAAATTAAACACCTTTGGCTAGATAAGAATAATGTTACGATTAGAAACCACTACACTGTACGCAATGACATTCTGTTTCGCCGCTCTCATCCTGACAGCAACAATTGGTTAGTATGCATTCCTGACGAACTGGTCAACAAATTAATCTGGTACACTCATTTAAGTTACGCACATTACGGAGCAAGAAAATGTTTTCTTATACTGAGACAGAACTGTTATTTTGCCAACATGGAGAAACGTATACGACGAGTTTTAGCGCCTTGTAAAATTTGCCAGAAAGCTAAATCAGACACCACTTCACATATTCCTCCATTATACCCCATTATACCTGTTAAATTAAGACACATGGCCGCAGTAGATATTTTTGGTCCGATTCCCAGAACTAACAGAGGTTTTTGCTACATATTTGTCGCTGTTGAGCTCACTTCAAAATTTGTTACTTTCACTCCGTTACGCAAAGCTACTGCTAAAACTGTTTCAAATGCATTTGTAAAACATTTTCTATCTCATGTAGGGCATGTAATGAAAGTAATTTCTGATAATGGATCTCAATTTCGTAGTAGTGTATGGACACGCATGTTACGAGCCAGAAACATTTCTCCGATTTATATATCCAAGTACCACGCTTCTTCGAACCCTTGTGAAAGATTAATGAAGGAAATTGGTAAGCTGTGCCGAATATACTGCCACAAAAGACATATTGATTGGGATACACACATACTCTCATTCCAAGATGTAATTAATTCCATTCCAAATGAATCCACTATGCTATCTCCGACTGTTATACTGAAAAACGTTGAACCACCAAACAAAATTAAAGAATTAGTAAAACTACCCAAAAGTCGTCGCCTACGACACCACGAAATAATTAACATTGGGCTGAACAACATCAAACGTGCCGCAGAGCGCCGGAGAAGACAGCAAAAACAGGTTTGTACACGCCGATACTTTCACGTTGGACAGAAGATACTAGTACGTACACACTATTTATCCAGCAAATTAAAAGGTAAGTGCAGTAAATTTGAACTTCTATACGCAGGTCCATATCGGATTCGCAGTATCCCTCACCCCAATGTTGTACACGTCGAAACTTTGAGAACCAGAAAATCGAAAGGCAATCGCCATATCTCAAACATTAAACCGTTTATTGAGTGAAACCACTGTATGATTCAACACACTATGATGCCATTTACTAATGCAATTATTTCACGTGACTAATTACTGATGATTATCGTATTTTTTCTTGGCAAGTGCCCGGCAAGGTAAGGTTAGCAGGTCGCTTTTCTTGTCGTTACACATCAGACCGTGCACATTTTCCACTTTTTTTTGTGTATGATTGTACTCCAGTTTTGTTTGTATGCAGTATGAAATAGTTAAGATATAACACACACCAGTCGACTTTGACATTTTTTTTTTTGCCTTATGACATCTCAACATCGTGACTGTTTCACATTTTTTTTGCTGCTGCATTGTATTATTCTGTGTATATTTTTGTTTTTGAACACTGTCAATGTTTTTGACATATTACGTTTTCTGTCATGTTATGCTGTATGGCTAATTATGTCACCATAAACCAGTCATTATTTAGTGGGTATATGATTTAAATGCAGGACATTAATCTTTGTTCATCAATTTCAGAAAGGAATGATGATTCTAAGAAATAAATTTAACATAAATGGGAATTTCACCTACGGAATAAACGAAAGGAGATGCACTAACTTTATGAGGAAGAGTAAATGGATCAGGATTAACAAGCATTAACAAGACTATACTGTACTCATCACAGAATAGCAGTCTTAACTAATTTTTTCTTTCAGATTACAAGGTGATTGATGCAGGCTGTCAGACTGAACTACACATCTTAGTTTTAGTGATGAAATATGCTAGAGATAAGGAATAGTTATGTAATGAGTAATGAAGTGATTTTTTGCAGATGATAGTGAATACTAATGAATAATGATGAAGGAAATGGTATTATGAATAATGAAGTTTTTCTTTACAGGTGATGATAATGGTGAAGTTATGATGATATGGATAATGAAGTTTTTTTCTTTACAGATGAGAATAATGTTGAAGTAATGTATTTATGCTACGTAGTTATTTAAGTATTTGTTGCAGTTTGCTTTGACAGCAGGTGTTATATTGCATAGTAGGATGACGGAAAGTTTTGGAAAGGACAGCTATGGAACATATTTTATACACATTTCACTACCTGTTAATTCGAAGTTCACTACTTTTCAGCATAGTGTGCGTTTCTTCTTTCAGGTCAATAATCCATTTTGTATTTTTTCCAGGAGAAGCCTTTCATGATACTTACTAAACCTGTTACTTATTATACCTGTTCTAGTACTTGCATTTTTATATTTTTTACCCATTTGTGTTTATCATTTATAAATGTGATCACATGTACTGCCTTGTTACATAATCTTGCTACAGCTGACTCATGACGAATGACGTTACCTATCCTCATTTGCAGCAATAGGTCAAAAGCGAAAAGTATTATGCCTCAGAAATTAATTATCGATCCCAACGCAATGCATTGCTACAAAAAAAAATGTATTACCAGTCGCACATAATGTCACTAGTTTATGATAATTCTGAATAATACTGATCAACTATGAATAGCATGTCACTTGAGTAATGACCTCTTAATGAGACTATATTCAAAATAATGCTTTGTCACTAGCTAATAACTGCCACTGTTTATTGTAATGATACCACTTATAATGCCTGTGATTACTAATGATTTGACTATAATTAACTGATTTTTAATAATGACTTCATAATGATCTGAATAATAATGAATGAGGAACAATGCTTTATACTATTCGATACCTGATGGGCACTGAGTGCCAATAATTAATGTCAGTCGATGAATTGTTATTAATTATGCCATTAATTAGTTCTTGTTTTCTATGTTCATACTTTGTAATTTGAAATGAATGTGACTGTTTAATAATGCTTTGTAATTAGGAGAAGGCTAATAATTCTTACTATATTGGAATTTCAAATGATTAATTAACGATGCCATACTTTGTTATTGGAAATGAATGTGACTGTTTCATAATGCTTTGTAATTAGGAAAAGACTAATGATTCTTGATAGATTGTAATGACACATAATTAATTAACTATGGTACTGTTTAATAATGCTTTGTAATTAATTAAGGCTAATAATTCTTACTATATTGAAATGACAAATGATTAATTAATTAACTGTAATTAGACAAATGATTAATTAACGACAAATGATTAATTAACTGTAATTATACAAATGATTAATTAACTGTAATTAGACAAATGATTAATTAATGACAAATGATTAATTAACTAATTAGGAAAAGGCTAATGATTCTTAATTATACTCTGTAACTGGAAAAGAATGCGATTATTTAATAATGCTTTGTAACTAGGAAAAGAAGATTACGGATTCTATGTAAAACAATTAATGAACATTTTTCTGTAATACTACATACATGGTACAGAAATGTTCAATAACTGGGCTATGAATGCCGCACACTACTACTGTAATTGACAATATTATGTGACTTAATGTCCTTCACCTTATGAGCTAACTACCCTGAATTACTGCAATGTCCATTTGTCCTGTTTATCCCAGTGATCATGGAGCACTATATTTGGTTTTGCACTAATTCTACGTTGGTGTGCCTTGTAAGAGTGTGGTGTTGACACGACATGCTGTCCACCACCATGAGCGATGAAGACATTATTATGGTCCCACTGTTTGGTGTACCTAATGTACTGCCAAAATGAAAACATGGAACATTACTACGACAGTTCAGTGTCTTGGCTACACTGATAAATTCTGATGGGAAAAGAACTTCAAGTTGTGTCACTTGGTGTTGTACTTTTGTAGAAAGATATGGACTTTCAGAGCAGCTGTGTGCAATCTAAAGTGCTACAACCATGATGCAATCCTTCCCTTTCCTATCCTGATTCTTGTCACATAAAGAAAAATTTTTTGGTAACATCATTTATGTTCATAGGTTATACATTTTTCGATTCGCTGAACTCCAATGCGAGTACACTTATGTCACTTGTCAACATAATATTTTGCCAGTCTGTTCATTTGTTCTGAATATGCTAAAGAATTTTCAGTGCCTGTGCACTTTGTTATCTGTCAAATAATTTGTATATACTTTTCTGATTTGCTACTATGTTTTGTACTCACATTTTGTCTTTGTCTGATATATTTTGTACTTAGTGCGTGTGCACAACATTTAAATATTCTGTAAGTTGTAGAATTTTGTTAATTAAAGAAAAATTTTGCCGCGCTTGGCAAGTCCAAATGACTCACCATCGCTGCCAAATTTTTGCCCCCCCAGTGGAGGGTTATGAAACACGTATGTAACATAGCAGCGATGGCGAGGCATTGTAGCATCTGTGACCAGAGAGTATGCGCTTGACCGCGCGAGTGTTGCGAGCGGTTCTCAGTAGCAGTCAGTCGTTCGTTGCGAGTCCGTCAGTAGTAGTCGTTGCGAGTCTGTAAGTCGGTCGTTGCTCAGTGCAGTACAGTCTGTCGTTGCGAGTCTGTCAGTTCAGTCGTTGCGAGTCGGTAGCTCGGTTTAGTCGTCATGCAGAGCGGTCGGTCAGTGGTAGCAGCCCAGTGCGGTTGTGTGATGTAGGCGGTCGGCAACACTGGTCAAGATGATGAATAAGGTATACCATTAATTAATATAATCATTAGATAATGTAAAAATTTATTTATTGTAATTATTCTCCAACAAGTTCCCCAATAATAATTTTTTATTTCAAAAGCATTTTTTTAAAAATTTAATTTTTTATTGAACTAAAGATCTCGTTGCACTTCCCATTTCATTCCACTTCTTTTGAAGAAAAAAATTCACTAGAATCACAAAAAAAAGAGAATATTATTATTTGCAATGCAGTTCCTCCGAGCGGTGCGCAACAACAAGAGCAGATATGTGACATCTATTTATTCTGAGGTAAGACTTTAATTCTGATTGTTTTACACAGGGCCAAAGACCGATATTTCGGTTTAATTGAAATTTCTTGTCACTGAATGGACTTTAATTTTGAAGGATTTATATTTGAGTCAGATTGCGAATTTCACGTTTTTGTTGCCATTGTCAGTACATTTCATTGTGGGCAGGTTACGCATAGAGCAATGTCCATTAGCATCCCTAAATAATATTGTCAATTATTATAAATTTTGCGGGGAGGTTACACTCGGCTCCCATTTCTATTAAGTATTGTCATTTTGATTTCTTTTAAATTACGGTGGGAAGGTTACACAGTTACCAAAATGCAGACAAGGTACAATTTCATAAATGCAAACCAATCCAATTGAGTAATTACGTAGACCTGTGTCAGTGACGTAAAAAAAAGTTTATTCCTCTTAGTTAAGTGATCAGAGAGCTGTGTAATTCTGTGTTAGAGAAACATGGTACTGATGTGTAAAATTGCATACGCAAATCCCACATTAGTTAGGGCTGCTTGCGATTGCCACACGCATGGTACACGAAGTAGGCATACCCCCATGAGGGAATTCATTCCTCTCTTTTAAATGACCAGATAGCTGTGTAATTCTCTGTTAGAGAAATATGGTACCGATGTGTAAAATTGTATAAGCAAATACCATATTAGCTAGGGCTCCTTGTGCTTGGCACATGCATGATACACAAAGTAGGCGTACCCCCATGAGGGACAACGTAATTATACCCTCAGTTGTAACAGATTAAAACTGCGGAATAAAATGTATCGCTGGAAACCTTCTCTGTATCACAGTAATTCAAAAATATTTCTTAAAAAATGTTCCAAGTACAAAAGGTAATCACTCAAATGTGTGTCATGCAGCGTTAAACTTTAGTTCTTGCTGTAAGATAATTTCTGTCATTGCTTAGCGGTAAGAATGTGCCAAGTGTAGTAGTTATCGTCGTCCATAAGCAAAGTTCTCCAAAAATCAATATACTTACCTTTGCCGTATACAAAAGTAAAGAGCTATGCATATAAATGTCATAGTTGTTACACACATTACCGTGACCTCTAAAGTACTGTTGTTGTTGTTGTGGTCTTCAGTCCTGAGACTGGTTTGATGCAGCTCTCCATTCTACTCTATCCTGTGCAAGCTTCTTCATCTCCCAGTACCTACTGCAACCTACATCCTTCTGAATCTGCTTAGTGTATTCATCTCTTGGTCTCCCTCTACGATTCTTACCCTCCGCGCTGCCCTCCAATGCTAAATTTGTGATCCCTTGATGCCTCAAAACATGTCCTACCAACCGATCCCTTCTTCTAGTCAAGTTGTGACACAAACTTCTCTTCTCCCCAATCCTATTCAATACCTCGTCATTAGTTATGTGATCTAACCACTTTATCTTCAGCATTCTTCTGTAGCACCACATTTCGAAAGCTTCTATTCTCTTCTTGTCCATACTAGTTATCGACCATGTTTCACTTCCATACATGGCTACACTCCATACAAATACTTTCAGAAACGACTTCCTGACACTTAAATCTATACTCGATGTTAACAAATTTCTCTTCTTCAGAAACGATTTCCTTGGCATTGCCAGTCTACATTTTATATCCTCTCTACTTCGACCATCATCAGTTATATTACTCCCTAAATAGCAAAACTCCTTTACTACTTTAAGTGTCTCATTTCATAATCTAATTCCCTCAGCATCACCCGATTTAATTTGACTACATTCCATTATCCTCGTTTTGCTTTTGTTGATGTTCATCTTATACCCTCCTTTCAAGACACTGTCCATTCCGTTCAACTGCTCTTCCAAGTCCTTTGCTGTCTCTGACAGAATTACGATGTCATCGGCGAACCTCAAAGTTTTTACTTCTTCTCCATGAATTTTAATACCTACTCCGAATTTTTCTTTTGTTTCCTTTACTGCTTGCTCAATATACAGATTGAATAACATCGGGGAGAGGCTACAGCCCTGTCTCACTCCTTTGCCAACCACTGCTTCCCTTTCATGCCCCTCGACTCTTGTAACTGCCATCTGGTTTCTGTACAAATTGTAAATAGTCTTTCGCTCCCTGTATTTTACCCCTGCCACCTTTAGAACGTGAAAGAGAGTATTCCAGTCAACATTGTCAAAAGCTTTCTCTAAGTCTACAAATGCTAGAAACGTAGGTTTGCCTTTTCTTAATCTTTCTTCTAAGATAAGTCGTAAGGTTAGTATTGCCTCACGTGTTCCAACATTTCTACGGAATCCAAACTGATCTTCCCCGAGGTCCGCTTCTACCAGTTTTTCCATTCGTCTGTAAAGAATTCGCGTTAGTATTTTGCAGCTGTGACTTATTAAACTGATAGTTCGGTAATTTTCACATCTATCAACACCTGCTTTCTTTGGGATTGGAGTTATTATATTCTTCTTGAAGTCTGAGGGTATTTCACCTGTCTCAGTACTGTACAGTAACATATTGCTGTGTTACGAAAAATGCTGTCTCATTGTAGCTATGCGTAAAGGTCGTTACCAAAACATGTTTTACTTTCCAGAAGAAAGTAGAAAAACTGCGCAGATATTAAACAGATACAGCGTAAAAGTAGTATTGAAAATTGTGTCACTCATAAGTAACGTCGTAGTATAATCGTGCAGCTCTCAAACAAACCAAATACTGTGTCGCCTGTTCCAAATAAAAGTGGACTCGTAAAATTACTGTCTTAATAAATTCCGTAGGTTTCTGACTAGATAGTTAACTTCAAAACATCGCTACATGTTAACAATTTGTAATTATGACAAAGCGCAATGGTAACGTGAAGTGAAAACTTATGGCAATGACCAAGTCAGAAAGCAAATTGTTTCTCAATAATCGGTTTTACACGAGAAATGTAGTATAATCTTTTGCTCATTTTTATCTTTTTTGCTCTAATAACCAGTTAGGAGGAAAGCAATAAGAAAATTGATGAAGCCAAGCCTGTGGATGTACATCATTACTAGAATTCTTGAATGTTATGAATTTACGCATTGTGATGAAGAGCTTACAGTGAAAGTCATCATTACGCCAGTCGCAAATCTGTCATTCTCACGTCAGGTCGGCGGTTCCTTCTCAAGGCTCGCTGCTCCTTGCCTACGCCTTTCAAGATCTCTGAAACACCCAGTGTTATTACTCTGTGACTCTTCTGTACTTCTAAATTCCTCTTCCCATGTCGGAAAGCGAGTATCCTCTGAAATGTGTAGTTCTCGTATAAAGTGCGCCAAATGATCTTGTACTTACCGTATTTCTCTTTAGTGTTGCGTATTAATCTGAATTTGTTTAACTTTCCTAATTTTCTTGTACTCCTCTGTGTAAGTAAAGGCTATCGGTCCTGTGTCATTCAGATTATCACCCTTAGTACACTACTGGCCATTAAAATTGCTACACCAAGAAGAAATGCAGATGATAAACGGGTATTCATTGGACAAATATATTATACTAGAACTGACATGTGATTACATTTTCTCGCTATTTGGGTGCATAGATCCTGAGAAATCAGTACCCAGAACAACCACCTCTCGCCGAAATAACGGCCTTGATACGCCTGGGCATTGAGCCAAACAGAGCTTGGATGGCGTGTACAGGTACAGCTGCCAATGCACCTTCAACACGATACCACAGTTCATCAACAGTAGTGACTGGCGTATTGTGACGAGCCAGTTGTTCGGCCATCATTGATCAGACGTTTTCAATTGGTGAGAGATCTGGAGAATGTGCTGGCCAGGGCAGCAGTCGAACATTTTCTGTATCTAGAAAGGCCCGTACAGGACCTTCAACATGCGGTCCTTCATTATCCTGCTGAAATGTAGGGTTTCGCAGGGATCGAATGAAGGGTAGAGCCACGGGTCGTAACACATCTGAAATGTAACAGCCACTGTTCAAAGTGCCGTCAATGCGAACAAGAGGTGACCGAGACGTGTAACCATTGACACCCCATACCATCATGCCGGGTGATACGCCAGTATGGCGACGACGAATACACGCTACCAATGTGCGTTCACCGCGATATCGCCAAACACGGATCGACCATCATGATGCTGTAAACAAAACATGGATTCATTCGAAAAAATGACGTTTCGCCATTCGTGCACCCAGGTTCGTCGTTGAGTACACCATCGCAGGCGCTCCTGTCAGTGATGCAGCGTCAAGGGTAACCGTAGCCATGGTCTCCGAGCTGATAGTCCATGCTGCTGCAAAACGTCGTCGAACTGTTCGTGCAGATGGTTGTTGTCTTCCAAACGTCCCATCTGTTGACTCAGGGATCGAGACGTGGATGCACGATCCGTTACAGCCATGCGGATAAGATGCCTGTCGTCTCGACTGCTAGTGATGCGAGGTCGTTGGGATCCAGCACGGCGTTCCGTATTACCCTCCTGAACCCACCGATTCCATATTCTGCTAACAGTCATTGGGTCTCGACCAACGCGAGCAGCAATGTCGCGATACGATAAACCGCAATCGCGATAGGCTACAATCCGACCCTTATCAAAGTCGGAAACGTGATGGTACGCATTTCTCCTCCTTACACCAGTCATCACAACAATGTTTCACCGAGTAACGCCGGTCAACTGCTGGTTGTGTATGAGAAATCGGCTGGAAACTTTCCTCATGTCAGCACGTTGTAAGTGTCACCGCCGGCGCCAACCTTGTGTGAATGCTGTGAAAGCTAATCATTTGCATATCACAGCATCTTCTTCCTGTCGGTTAAATTTTGCGTCTGTAGCTCGTCATTTTCGTGGTGTAGCAATTTTAATGGCCCGTAGTGTAGATAAATTTGTTAACTGGTCCGAAAGTTTGGCAACCTTTTCTGATAATGTGCTGATTTCCTCAGTGCGTTTTTCTGAACCAAGTTTTAGTGTGTCCATTTGTGTTGCAATCGTATCTACTGTGTCCTTTAAGTTTTCCTGATCTTTTACAGATTGCGTAACCGTATAGGTGGATGCAACTGAGTCAATTTTAGCTAATGAGGTGTCGTGACTTTCGTGAACAGTAATCTGCTGTTCTTTTGCGTCAGCTTTATGATTCTGTAATGTGTCTTCATGTCGCAAAAAGATAGGCTGAAAATGATCACAAATTTGTGTTGTTACATCTTCAGAAACTTTTTGATGTTTGGATTCGATTTCGGATGTCTCAGCAGTTAAATCTTCACGTGTTTGTTCAATTGGTTGTTCAACTGTGTTAAATTTTAGGAGCAATTGTCCCATTTTATTAGCTTTTTGATTGATAACAATAACAGTACATTGTAATGTTGTCACTTTAATTTGCTATGAAAGCGGTGGTGATAGACAATAAAAGCGGGTTAAAAGCTGTGAGCTGTCTGGGGAAGTTAACCTTGCATTACTGAGCAACTGTTTCACCAGGTATCCAGTCTAGCTTACCAAATTCCCAACCAGACTAACATTAATTATAATCTTTTAATAGTCATACGACAACTGGTGATATATATATATATATATATATATATATATATATATATATATATATATATATATAAGATAATTTAAATAAAAAGAAATAAATCAATTTATATTTGGAAATTTATTTTAACATTGATCATTGAAATTTCAGCATATTAAACTTGATTCCTAACTAAACTGGTGCCTTATTTAGGATTGTGAAAATGTGAGATTGCAATCTTACAGAACACATCAAATATGGAGCCAAGATTGGGACACTGCATACAACACTGCATTCGTAAAACAACACACAAAGAACGTTGAAACATATGCAAGAGAAAGTTAACCACTGCCAACCGATTCAATTTTCACCCAAAGAAGTTACATTCGTAGCACAATCCTGTCCGTCATGTAATTACCACACACTGGTATACTAAATTCATATTAACTCTTTGTGAATCTTTGCGAAAAGAATAGCTGAGGGCTACTTTGATGATTACACCACATGCTTCACGTGGTCAACTTGGTTTACACAAAGAGTGTAACTCCACAATAATTTTGATAATTAAAATAAATTAGATCGAAAAGCAATTTACAAAAGAAAAACCTCGAACTGGTTACTATCGTCTTACTATTAACCTGATGGGTCAAACAATTATATAAGCACGTGATAGTGGTCTCACAAAGTACACCCCACGTAGGTTGAACGTAAAGAAAAGTTGCTATATTGAAAAATACTGTCAAGACGAGAAGTTATAATCTCACGCACATTCGCATTTAATATTGATGAACTTAGTTAGAGTTACTGATCAACACGTGGTTCCACTTTACTCACAAAGTAGTGACAAAGCAACTACCGGAATATATTCTGAACTTCACACGAGAATTACACTGCGCTGCAATTTAAGATAACATTAGATATTTTAGAGCTAAACATGAAATAAAGCTGATTAAATTTTCAGTTAGGCTGGACTTAAGAAATCCATTGTCCTACGGACTTAGCAGACACGCGCTTAGCCGGAGATCTTACCACTTCCGACGCTCGCCACGGACAGACTGCCCTGGTCCCTTCCTGAGGGTTGGCTCACAAATACAAACGGAAGTGGCCAGAGGGGCAGCTTCCTATACCAACATGACAAGATACGGACAGGACCATACTAAGGGTAGAAACCTCTTTGGTTTTAGAAAGGGTAGCTACCTGTTGCGACGTTGGTCCTACTGTTATCTAGCAGACAGGCTTGTCTGCTACCCTCAAGCATGCAACTAGAAATACATTTGCTCATTCATCCACTCACGCAGAAGGGAAGGGGGATGACAGTATCTTATCATATACAGTATATAAAAGAAAGCGGATGTAGGTTCCGTATGAGACTGTGTGACATAAATTACATATAAACTGTGTTTTAAAGTGTAGTAGTGTGACAGATCGTTGTTGTTTATGTGTAAAAGTAACACGTTCCACTACTCAGTCTTCTCCCAGATAGTCAGAAACGCCACGGTAAATTTAGAAGAGGAATTTATGCCGTAAATGACAACAGATTTAAGAAATTAACATGAAAGGAATCCAACAGAGACCTTTCAACATGAGTGACTGAAACATGTCCCAACGCGCTTTACGGCAATGCATTCACACCGGCAATACTTATATATCGAAAAATAGAAAGTGTGTCTCGAGTAAACTGAGAAACGGGTAATGACGCAAAACCTAAATCTATGGAATTTGCTAGATATCGTCTGTTATTCCGCATTTCTGAGGCGAAGAGTCACTGATCGACAGATCGACAATACTTCTCTGTTGACTGATTGTTTCCGTTTCTACACCGTCATTTACTGCTTGATCCATGTCCCTATACATATTACCAAATTATTGTCTTGAATGTTTATCACTTCGTTACTAGTTGGTGCTAACAAGCTACGGACGTCGTCACTGTCATTTCTCAATTTACTTTCAGCCTAGTGTTACGTTTTTCACACGCCATGTTTATCGCACTATTTCACATGATAACACACACACAACACAAGTTGGAAAACAAAAGTAGAAGACACACTACAAATAACACTGAAAATAATAAATATCTAGTTAGTTGCAAGAGGGACTGCGAGATACTTAACGCAAATCGGCGTGCATGCCACAACTGTTTTGCTTATTACAATACAGCACAACAATAAGAGACTACAACTACAAAGGCAATTCTCTAAACAATTTAAGCGCTATTAGTAAACAATAACTAATTTCTAATCATGCACTAATTATTCAAACTACAAGAAAATCGGAAGATTCCAGTGAGGTACCCTCGGCTAAGGGTCGACAGGTATAACTTCTTAATTTAATAAATTTTTTACTTAAATTGCAATACCTGAGAAGGTGAAACATCTACCTTATTTAATTCTGAAACTGCTGAGTGAAACTGAACGTACTGGGCCTACTTCCTCTTTACTTATTCTTATCATGTCAACACTGTCGCACAATATCCTAGCGCAACGTATTCTGACTGCTCAAAAATGATAACCCGACTACAGATACTAAATACAAAAGAATGGCCCTGAATAAGAAGAAATCCTAACAATAACCCATACATATCATAGGTCACTTACGGTACAGAAAATCTTCATGACACGAACTACAGCGGTGCAATCTCCAATACTGCCAGCTATATAAGAGATTCTATCTACTGAAGGCTCTAACTACTAATAGGCATGCACTTAGCAAAGAAAACATTTTGTTGCACAGCAAACAATGTATTTAGCAGATTTTACCTTAATCAAGTGACAACCAGCTCAAAAAAATTATATAATCATCAGTAATAAATCTCCATGACGGCTACACATTCAGACTGTCCGCTCGCGCTAATACTGCAAACCTCCAACACTGCAGATTATTAATCTCTAAACTCCATTACTGCTGACTACTCACACCCAAGTTCCATCACTGCTGGCTGTTCACCTCCAACTGCGAGTCCAACCGCCCACAGAGAGTCTCTTACAGAGTGCGCACAGCGGTCAGAGTTATTAATGCAGAAAGCTACATAGTGCTGCCAACATACAAACAGTCTACTTACACAGTCTTCTATACTCTCTGGAGTAGCGGCAGCTGTCCATTTTACTGCTTTTCCCGTGAAATACCGTCTCCTTTCTAACTGACCAGCTTGTACTTTCCATCATTACCACGAAATGTCACTCCACACACCAATTAAGTATGGGGCACATAAGAGTACATGTTTCACACATTCATGATGACTATTATTGTAAATTAGGAACACAAACGTAAACGGATGCGCCGCGGTGCGTACACCGGTTTGCGTCAGATCATCGAAGTGAAGCGCACCGTCGGGTGCGGTCAGTACTTGGACGGTTGACCATTTGGGTACACAACGCGCTGTTGGAAACTTTTCCTCATTGCTTTCACAGTAGAGAGGAAATGAAGGATGATGGCGTCAAACCACTGTCAACACGCTTTGTGCCAGCATGCTGGATTGAATTCCAAACAGCTCCACAATGGCTCGTGAAATTACGGCAAGCGACGCTGTTGATGGTGATCCGTTGGGTGAGGAGGTTAAGCTCGACGGTTCCCCTGGTGCTCTTCGAAAGGAGTGCAGGCATGCACCAGGTTTCACCCTCTGCCTTCTCCCATCGCCCATCAACACGTATATTAACACCACACTACACACACACACACACACACACACACACACACACACACACACACACACACACACACACATTACAGTCACCTACACCAAACAACACAGAACGCTCACAAGTCGCGAAGGAAGGCTGCCACCGGGCGTGAAGGATATAAAACATCTATCCAATTGAGATGGCTGAACTTGCCCTTCAGTGACTCCTAGCCATTCATGCCATACTTTACAATATACAAAAACTTTTTCTTCTGAATCAGTCTCCCTATTAGTGGAAAACGTATCGAATCCCTACAATAATTCCTAATATTAACCTTTACACACATACAGTAAATCGCGGCCGGCCGGGGTGACCGAGCGGTTCTAGGCGCTACAGTCTGGAACAGTGAGACCGCTACGGTCGCAGGTTCGAATCCTGCCTCGGGCATGTATGTGTGTGATGTCCTTAGGTTAGTTAGGTTTAAGTAGTTCTAAGTTCTACGGGACTGATGACCTTAGAAGTTAAGTCCCATAGTGCTCAGAGCCATTTGAACCATTTTTTGGTTCGAATCCTGCCTCGGGCATGGATGTGTGTGATGTCCTTAGGTTAGTTAGGTTTACGTAGTTCTACGTTTTAGGGGACTGATGACCTCCGATGTTAAGTCTCATAGTGCTCAGAGCCATTTGAACCATTTGAAGTAAATCGCGGCTGCGGAATTTACGCTATACCGGATGTCCCTCCTACGTGTCCTCAGACGCATTTTATTTCGTATTCCGGCAGATATTTGCAATTTAGTATTCGCATTGTATAATTGGAGTCAGTCCAAACAAATGAAGTTCTTCATGCGACGTCGACTGACGACGAAAAGTATTCGTTTGTTTTCTGTTACAAACAAATTCATTTCTAAAGCGAAATTTTATGTGTCCGTTCCATAGAACGGTCCCGTGTTAGTGAAGTGCGATATTCGTTTTATCGATATGTATTAACAGGAACACTAAAACAAGAAGAACAAGCAGTACAACACCAGGGATAGCAGCATCCTGGTCAGTGCTGTCTGCTGCTGCCTTATGGCAGTGCTGCTCTTTTGCTGCTGGAGTGATGATTGTTCTTCGTGTTTTACAATTTCTCTTAATAAATGGCTCTGAGCACTATGGGACTTAACATCTATGGTCATCAGTCCCCTAGAACTTAGAACTACTTAAACCTAACTAACCTAAGGACAGCACACAACACCCAGTCATCACGAGGCAGAGAAAATCCCTGACCCCGCCGGGAATCGAACCCGGGAACCCAGGCGCGGGAAGCGAGAACGCTACCGTTCTGTTAATACATATCGTTGAAATAAGTATCACAGTAGACAAACTTTCCACAGCTCTATCGAATGGACACGTAAAGTTGCACTTTAAAAATCAGTTTGTTTTTTAAGAGCAAGAAAACAGGAGCTTTCCGTCGACACTGGGCATCTGATGAGCAGTACTTGTTGGTTACACATTGCAAAAACTTAATTGCAAATATCTGCTGAAGCACCTGGTAAAACGCAACCGACGACCGTTAGGAGGTAAACCATGTACACTGAAGGGCTAAAGAAACTGGTACACCTGCCTAATATAGTGAAGGACATGGCATGGACTCGGCAAATGTCAGAAGTAGTGCTGGAGGGAACTGACACCATGAATCCTGCATGGCTGTCCATTAATCCGTCAGAGTACGATGGGATGAAGATGTCTTCTGAACAGTACGTTGCAAGACATCCCAGATATGCTCAATAATGTTCATGTGTGGGGGAGTTCGGCGGCCACTGGAAGTGTTTAAATTCAGAAGAGTGATCCTGGAACCACTCTGTAACAATTCTGCATGTGTGAGGTGTCGTATAGTCCTGATGGAACTGCCCAAGACCGTTGGAATGCACAATGGACGTGAATGGATGCAGGTGATCAGACAAGATGCTTATGCACGTGTCACCTGACAGAGTCCTATCTAAACGTATCAGGGGTCCCATATATCGCTTCAACTGCGCACACCCCACACCATTACTGAGCCTCCATTAGCTTGCACAGTGCTCTGCTGACATGCAGGGTACACAGATTCTTGAGGTTGCTGAATTGCTGGGACCACAGTTAACGCTAACAGGTACTGTGAGACTCTGAAAAAACTCAAACGGGCAATTCACAACCGGAGAAGAGGAATGTTGAGCAAGGGAGTACACATTCTCGATGACAACGCTCGCCCACACATCGCTCGGCAAACCGTTGCTCTCCTGCAACAGTTTCAGTGCAACATAATCACCCACCCACCCTATAGTCCTGACTTGGCGCCCAGTGACTACCACCTGTTCCCTAGGCTAAAAGAACATTTGGCCGGAAAACGATTCAGCTCCGACGACGAGGTGAAAGAAGAGGTTCATAACTTTCTGAACAGCATGGCGGCTAGCTGGTGTGACATGGGCATACAGAAACTGCCACAGCGTCTACTGAAATGGTGATTATGTCGAAAAATAACTAAATGTTCAAGCTGTAAACTGATGTAAACCACTGTAGAAATAAAGAGGTCTATTTACTTACAAAAAAATAGGAGACTTTACTTTTGGGATTACCCTCGTAGCACATGCTTTAGCTTTAAACTCAGCTTCTTTTGCAGATTATACACTAACAAAAGAGGGAAGCGTTTTTGCTAACAATTACAGTAATATTCAGTTAAATTTCGCAACAGTGTCAGCCACATAGAAATTTAGCTAGTCCATCCGTGTTGTAGAGAAATTTAGTTGTACACTTAACAAAATGTATAAATCTAGTATGCTGAAAACCGTAGCCCATCTCATTATACAAGTACTTTTAAATAGCTTTGTGTGGTGGTACAACGAGGTACCATCCTACATGTTCTGTTCTACGTAAGAATCAGCTACATTTCATGGAAAAGTTTTCTTAAAATGTTGTAAAGCCCCTAAATTGTGAGTTTCACATCAGTCCAAGTGAACGTAAGACATTGAGCTTGTACATAGAAGAACTGCACGAAGGGTTACAGACTTTGTTGAATGGAGACAGATGCAAAGAGATATTCACGAAAACCCCAAATAACATATGCTCAAGGAAAGATACCACATACTGCCGAAAACTTGCCTAGAAATAGTATGAAATTTAACAATGATTAAATAAAGACTAAAGGGCAGTCTTGATAACGTACACACTTTTATTTCAAAATGGTGACCAGTTTCAATCTGTTTTAGATCATCGTCACACTATACTCTGCAATAAGAATAAAATTACCGACATAGAGGCATGTCTAAACCAGAATTGTAACTTAAATTTAAAAGTAACACCAGTAATTAATTGAAGATATACTCAAAGACCGCAGGCGGACCCGGTGGCACGGAGAAGAAACCGAATGTGCGAGACATGGATGTCGACTGCCGGTTAGCGTAAAGAAACTACTGGGTAAATACACTCCTGGAAATGGAAAAAAGAACACATTGACACCGGTGTGTCAGACCCACCATACTTGCTCCGGACACTGCGAGAGGGCTGTACAAGCAATGATCACACGCACGGCACAGCGGACACACCAGGAACCGCGGTGTTGGCCGTCGAATGGCGCTAGCTGCGCAGCATTTGTGCACCGCCGCCGTCAGTGTCAGCCAGTTTGCCGTGGCATACGGAGCTCCATCGCAGTCTTTAACACTGGTAGCATGCCGCGACAGCGTGGACGTGAACCGTATGTGCAGTTGACGGACTTTGAGCGAGGGCGTATAGTGGGCATGCGGGAGGCCGGGTGGACGTACCGCCGAATTGCTCAACACGTTGGGCGTGAGGTCTCCACAGTACATCGATGTTGTCGCCAGTGGTCGGCGGAAGGTGCACGTGCCCGTCGACCTGGGACCGGACCGCAGCGACGCACGGATGCACGCCAAGACCGTAGGATCCTACGCAGTGCCGTAGGGGACCGCACCGCCATTTCCCAGCAAATTAGGGACACTGTTGCTCCTGGGGTATCGGCGAGGACCATTCGCAACCGTCTCCATGAAGCTGGGCTACGGTCCCGCACACCGTTAGGCCGTCTTCCGCTCACGCCCCAACACCGTGCAGCCCGCCTCCATTGGTGTCGCGACAGGCGTGAATGGAGGGACGAATGGAGACGTGTCGTCTTCAGCGATGAGAGTCGCTTCTGCCTTGGTGCCAATGATGGTCGTATGCGTGTTTGGCGCCGTGCAGGTGAGCGCCACAATCAGGACTGCATACGACCGAGGCACACAGGGCCAACACCCGGCATCATGGTGTGGGGAGCGATCTCCTACACTGGCCGTACACCACTGGTGATCGTCGAGGGGACACTGAATAGTGCACGGTACATCCAAACCGTCATCGAACCCATCGTTCTACCATTCCTAGACCGGCAAGGGAACTTGCTGTTCCAACAGGATAATGCACGTCCGTATGTATCCCGTGCCACCCAACGTGCTCTAGAAGGTGTAAGTCAACTACCCTGGCCAGCAAGATCTTCTGATCTGTCCCCCATTGAGCATGTTTGGGACTGGATGAAGCGTCGTCTCACGCAGTCTGCACGTCCAGCACGAACGCTGGTCCAACTGAGGCGCCAGGTGGAAATGGCATGTCAAGCCGTTCCACAGGACTACATCCAGCATCTCTACGACCGTCTCCATGGGAGAATAGCAGCCTGCATTGCTGCGAAATGTGGATATACACTGTACTAGTGCCGACATTGTGCATGCTCTGTTGCCTGTGTCTATGTGCCTGTGGTTCTGTCAGTGTGATCATGTGATGTATCTGACCCCAGGAATGTGTCAATAAAGTTTTCCCTTCCTGGGACAATGAATTCACGGTGTTCTTATTTCAATTTCCAGGAGTGTACATGAGGCTCCGTCCCCGTCTTCAGTTGACGTCAGTAACTACCAATGAGATATGGATTTGGGTGGTTTGCGTGACGCTGAACTGCGCGGTCGTCAACGACCGTACAAAGTCCCTATTTTTACACAGTCCAATTTTTACATAGTCCAATCTAGCCACTGTCACGAATGATGATGATGAAATGATGAGGACAACACAAACACCCAGTCCCGGGCAGAGAAAATCCCCAACCCAGCCGGGAATCGAAGCCAGGACCCCGTGATCCAGAGGCATCAACGCTAGCCACTAGACCACAAGTTGCGGACGAGATACACTGTGCAGACAATCGTGACAAAAGTACTGTACTTACGTGATTACAAAACAAAATACCAACACAACCAATATACACTTAGATGACAAAAGTATGGGGCACGTCCTAATACCGTGTTGGACCTTCTTTTGCCCGGTGTGGTGCACCAACACGACGAAGCATGGACTCAATAAGTTGTTGAAAGTCCCCTTCAGAAATACTAATCCGTGCTGTCTCCAGAGCCGTGCTGCCAAAGTGTTTCCTGTGCAGGATTTTGAGCACGAACTGACCTCTCGATTATGTCCCACAAACGTTCGATAATGATCATTCGGGCGATCTAGGTGGCCAAATCATTTGCCCGAACTGTTCACATTGTTTTTCATACCAATCGCGAACAATTGTGGGCCGGTGAGATGGCACGTTGTCACCCACAAAAATTCCACTGTTATTTGGAAACATGCAGTCCACAACTGGCCGCAAATGGGCTCCAAGTAGTCGAACATAGCAACTTCCAGTCAATGACCCAGTCCATTCCACGCAAGCACAGCCCGCACCATTCTGGAGCAACCATCACCTTGCATAGTGCCATTTTGACAACTTGAGGCATGGCTTCGTGGAGTCTACGATGCACTGAAAACCTACCATCGGCTCTTACTAACTAAAATCGACACTGATGTGACTAGTCCACAGTTTCCCGGTACTCTAGGGTACACGATATGGTCACGAGCCCAGGAGATGCACTGCAGGCGATGTTGTGCTGTTAGCAAACGCAAAAGCATGCGCGTCGGTCGTCTGCTGCCAGAGACCATTAACGCTAAATTTCGCAGCACTGACCTAATAGTTATGTTCGTCGCGCGTTCCACACTGATAACTGCGGTTATTTCACGCTGTGTTGCTTGTCTGTTAGCACTGGCAACTGAACGCAAACGTCGCTGCTCTCGGTCGTTAAGTGAAGGTTGTCAGCCGCTCCGGTATCCGTGGCGAAATTTACTCTCTGCTCGTTCTTGACACTGTGCATCTCAAAATGTTAATTTCCCTAACGATTTCCGAAATGAAATGTGCCATGCGTGTAGCTTCAACTACTATTCCGCGTTCCAAGTGTGTTGATTCCCATTGTGTGCCCTTAATCACGTCGGATACCTTTCCACACAAATCACATGAGTACAAATGACAACTTCGCCAATGCAGTGCCCTTTTATACCTTGCGTTCTCGATACTACAGCCATCAATACACATGAAAACAGAATTTACTGTCGTATATAGTAGTTTACCATAAACGCTATAATTAACCTTATAACAGTGAACGAATGAAAACAGGTTTCACGATCAATAGCTGCCCTCTGTGACGACTGGATGTTATTACACCAGTCGTAAGATCAGCAAAGATAGTCGAAGGGACGCTGTCGGTAACCAACGCGACTCCGTGTGGGCTGATACGTCCCGTCTTCAGACAGACAACAGGTGCCAGCGACTAAGCGCTGTATTTCGCTGACATAGAATGGAAGACACGGAGAGCTCATGGAGCGACAGTCGGACGCTGTCTTCTGTTAAAGATGCCGACCATTCGCGATGAATCAACAGAAAATGTTGAAATGGCAGTGCGAATCGCTACTGCATCAAAACGCAAGATCATCCATCGATGATGAACCAAAGATCATCGGACACCATGCAAGCACAAAATTAAAAACTCAAAACATTATATAAGCCAAATGCGATAGGAATTAGCATAAACTGGTTGAACATAACCGACATATATAAAACAGTTACTGACAAAATAACTTTATGTGTCAGAAGCACTAAAAATTGGCTCAAAATGACCTGAACTAGGAAAAAGTTTCTGTGATGCTGTGGCGGCACAGAGACTGCGGACCACAGTTCGTGTCCCGGCAGGGCACTTCCTTCTAAACATCGCCAGCAGAGCCGCCCACCGGCACCGTGAAGCTGGGATGGACACCGCGAAAGGGGGAAGAGAAGTATGTCATGCGAAACTCCTGAAGATAGTAGCAAGCCAACTAGCCGAAACATTGCACCATTTGGACGACAGCGCTGCCCTGAATACCCGAGAACATTTCAAAACAAATCTCTGAGTTGTTAATGGCTTTACTTTATGAAGTCGACAATTTTGTTTTTGACAGTTTGATATTTCTTGAAATATTTTAAAGGTTATGAATGGACTTTTGTTAATCGTATCATGTATGGACTAACAACAGGGAGAAAAGGCCATAGATTAATTTATAAAATGATTACAACTAATGTTTAAATTGTAGAAAACGAACAAAATTGTAAATGAACGTATATAACAAATGTGACAATCGGGAGAAAGAACAATAAGAAGTTACATCATGAGTAAGACAGGAGGAACAGTTTTTACTTCTGTGTTTAGTTCAAATGTCAAAAAGAGTATGGAAAAAGTAAAATAAAGTACTAAGATGACAGCAGCAGCAAACGTCTACGGGAAATGGATACCAACGTTAAGGTTCGTGACAGCGTAGTTTCCCCCAAAAGTAAAGAAAACTAATAATAAGTAAGAATTTGGAAGAAGTGCAAATGCGTAACAAATTGGGAGTCCAAACTGGATCTCTACTTATCCGGCCACCCGTTGCGGCTTCTGAGCTTGCCTGAGTGATCGACCCTAAATTTCAACGTGTCACATGTTTCGATCTTTACTTCCGAGATCGAAAGAAGCTCTAGTGCTACATTGATGGACTAGCTCCTCTACGAGAATAACTGTTGAAGGAAGTTAGAATTATGCAGGTGAACAGCTATATTCTATACTCCTAGGTTTTAGTAAAACGTTCGACACTGCGCCACATCTCGAACTCATAATCAGCAGGATAATCTTATGGAGTATCTTGACATAACTGCGATTGGCTCGATAAATTTTAACTAATAAAGCCAAACACGTTATACTCAACAGGAAGTATTCAACAAAAATAAAATTAATACAACGGAAAAACAGCCAGTTGCAGATATCACTTCTATTTACTAGATGACTAGTTTCGGGTCGGGAGCCATTTTCAGATCATCCAGATACCCGAAATGGTATTTTCCAAAGCATAGGAACTATGTCAAGATAGCAAACATACACCTATAACAAAGTGCAAATGAATATTTACAGAACATACAGGTATGCATAATATACTGCACGTTCTATCAATATTCATTTGCACTTTATTATACATATGTGTTGTTACCTTGACATGGTTCTCATATTTTGGGAAATACCATTTTGACTACCTGATGATTTGAAAATGGATCCCGGCCCGAACTAAGGCCGGCCGATGTGGCAGAACGGTTCTAGGCGCTTCAGTCTGGAACCTCTCGACCGCTAGGGTCACAGGTTCGAATCCAGCCTCGGGCATGGATGTGTGTGATGTCCTTAGGTTAGTTAGGTTTACGTAGTTCTAAGTTCTAGGGGACTGATGACCTCACGTGTTAAATCCCATAGTGCTCAGAGCCATTTGAACCATTTTGAACCAGAAACTTGTCACCGAGTAAATAAAACTGAAATTTGCAACGGTGGCTGTTTTCCCGTTGTATTGATCAATCGAAGCTAATGCCCTGCAACTCCGCCGGTATGCTGGTAGTACGAAACAGGGAAATTTTTGCGGGTATGTCGAATTGAGAAAAATAAGTCTGCTAATGTTCTCGATGTGAATAAAAAGTTTCAAACAATGGATATGAGGACAACGACAAATTGCTACTCACTGTAAAGATGACACACTGAGCTGGAGTCAAGCACAACGAGAAGACTGTTAGGCATTTAACTTTCGGTCAAAGCCTTCTTCAGAAAAGGGAACCTACACACAAGGGGCTCACCTCACGCACACATGAACGCCATCTCTGACAGCCTCGCACTGGAATGCATTCGGAATAGCATTCCAATCCGAGCTGCCGGCGACGGCACTCATATGTGCGTGAGGTGAGCCCCTTGTGTGAATGAATGGGTGTATGTGTTTCATCTCTGAAGAGGGCTTTGACCGAAAGTTAAACGAAAATGGTTCAAATGGCTCTGAGCACTATGGGACTTAACATGTGAGGGCATCAGTCCCCTAGACTTAGAACCACTTAAACCTAACTAACCTAAGGACAACGCCTGCCGGAGTTGCCGTGCGGTTCTAGGCGCTACAGTCTCGAGCCGAGCCGACCACTACGGCCGCAGGTTCGAATCCTGCCTCGGGCATGGAAGTGTGTGATGTCATTAGGTTAGTTAGGTTTAATTAGTTCTAAGTTCTAGGCGACTGATGACCTCAGATGTTAAGTCGCATAGTGCTCAGACTCATTTCGCACTCTGCAGGTGTAAACGAAATCGTGTAGAAGACGCCAGATCAAAGAGTTGAGGCAGGCATAAGACATACGGCTTGCTATAGCAACACACCTACTGTTCACACCACGCTCTGGTTTTATGACAGCTGTACCTTTTTGTCTGGACCAGTGTGCCACCTCCCTCGACGAATGAGCAAAACGAGCAAAACGTAGGACAATGGCTTTACAGGGTGTTTCATGCTACACGCAGAATAACTGCTTTACAGATGCAGTTGCCAGGCGACTACAGTCCGCCTCTACGGAGCGCTAACAATGCCGGTCCCCGCGGCGACACTTGCTGCCGCCTCTAAGTGCCGACACGACACGCCCCTGCAACGACGGCTGCACTGCAGTCGGTGGCGCCGTTAGCCGACCAGCGTGGAGACAGCGGGACAGGGCGAGGGGTGGAGGGGGGCGGGGGCCCGCGGAATTATCCCCCTGCCGGCTGGCGTGTTGACTTTGCTGCCTGCCAAGTTGGCCTATGAATTTCGGGCTCTCTCGCCGCCGCCCTGTTGACTAAGTGTGCCCCGGGCAATTTCCCAAGTTGTCCCCCGGCCTGAGCGCGTGGCGGTCCACCCCCCGCTCGGCACAAGTCGCCGCCGTGTCCGCGACGGATGTCGCCCGTCCAGCGTTTCGTCTTCGTGGAGGTCAGTCAAGTTCATTTGCAATCATTCTCTGTAGCTGATTGAATGTATGCTTTCTTGCTAAGCGGCGAGTTTGTTTCATTTTCACAACCCTACTTTGTCTTTCTCGTGTTTCCTCTCGTTCTGTCTCCATAGCGACCTTCTTTGCAAAGTTTCCTATCAAACAGATGACGCGGGACGAGATCGACACATCTAAAATATAGTGGTCTGAATAATAGTTGCATGTTGCCGAAACTGAACATTGTGATCCAGAAACACGTTGAAATTTCAATATATTTGTTCGTTTTTGACGCAATTCTAGAGGAAACAGTCCATGTTTCTATCGTGAGTCGACAGTATGTGCTGTGATTGGCAACTGTGTCGCCTGTACACATTGCAGTGTTTGCGCTGTGTATCATTACGGGAGTTGCGTTGCTTCAAGATGGTTTCGACAAAAATGACGTACGATCAGAGGCTCCGTGTAGTCACTGTAATGGCGCAGGGAATGGGACAGGTGGACGTCGTAGCGAATGTTTCCGTGAGTCAGAGTGATGTCTCTATAATCTGGAACAAGTTTCTAGCGACAGTATCAGTAGATTGTCACAGAAGTGGTCGCGGAAGAAAAACCACAGGTGTGTAGGGCTAACGTCTGCGTATGAGACCTGGCGGAATACAGTGCCACACGTCCACAGCGGCAGCTGCAAACAACTACAGAAGTTCAGATGTCAACATAAATGATGAAACAGGTTCCACGAACAGGGTTTACGTAACAGAATACCTCTAAAGGCTCCTCCTCTGCATCGGATTCAGAGAGGGACACATGTCACATGGACAGGAAGCCATTCTTTGTGGACTAGGGAGCAGTGGGATTGTAGTGTATTGTACTGTATGGAACTGGGGACCTAGAAACGACGGAGAGGCTTCATCCCCGCCATAGCCCTCAGTGTTTCACAACCCAACAACAGGCTACAACAGTCCATTCACCCCACCGCGACGAGTGTAACCCCCAATGTTTGCGTGGTAGAGTAATTACGGTGTACGCGTACGTGGAGAAAGTGTTTGCGCAGAAATCGCCGACATAGTGTAACTGAGGCGGAATAAGGGGAACCAGCCGGCATTCGCCAATTCAGATGGAAAACTGCCTTAAAAACCATCCACTGACTGGCCGGCATGTCTTCCCGCCCGGAAAGCAGTGCGTTAGACCGCACGGCTAATCGGGCGGGCAGCAGTGGAATACAACGCTCTTCTATGAAGGGACCCGTATCAGTTTCGATCCTGACAATACTGACAGTCGTGTGTGGAGACAACGCGGAGAACGTTTACACCTTAACTGCATGACAGACCACCACACTTATCGAGGCGGTTCAGTCATGTTTTGGGGTGCAAACATGTACGGCCGCAGGAGACCCCTCGGGTCAATACATGGGAGGGTGGATGATGCGAAATATCGAGAAGACATTCTTGCCTCATTGTGGCTCCATTTGGTGAACTTATTGCAACGGGACTCAAGCTGATGAACGACAATGCACGCCCCCTTCGTCACAATTTTGCGAATACCTTTCTAATGGAGGGCAGAATCAGCCGGATAGAATGGCCTCCATGTTCTCCATATCTCAGATGCATTGAGAATGTATGAGCCACGCTAAAACGAGCGGTTTTCAATCGTCCTATTCCACCAGAGACCTTATAGGGCCTCACAGAGGCCGCTATGGAAGAATGGGACAATATCCCAAATGATTATCTGGACAATTTGATAAGAAGTATGTCTAACCGCATTCAAAAGTGTCTCCAATTACGGGGAAGCCCATTCGGGTAATAAAATATGTGTTATGCAAGATAAAAGTTAAAAGAAACATAAGTGATTGCACTGGAATGTTTTATAAGGTTTTGATTATGTTATCAAGTCGAAATATGTTCCTTATTTTTGTTTCCTTGTAACTGTACCTGACAGAACAAAATCAGTTTCCGTTCCTATTATGTCCAGTACTGACAGCAAAATATCCCACTTTATTTTGGCCACTATATTTTCTGTATATGGTACTCTACAGCTTCATTGTACTCAAAGGACGTCAAATCAGGAAACACCAACAGTTGCTGTAACGAGCACAGCATTTGAGAGAGAACTGTTTATAACGTAGCATAGAGTTTTAGGAGATGTCGAGACGAACAGTTTCATATGGGACACGTGTGGTCTCTATAAGTCAGGGAAAAAGCCTCAAATTGTCGCAGAAAAGCCATTTAAGCTACAGAGCAAGCACGAGACGCTCGATTTTGAATATCTTCTCCCTCTCTCACTCCGCGGGCTAAGTAGGTCTTAACTGTTTGAAGCCCTTTCTTTTTCTCGCTAAAATTGGCCTTGAATATTAAAAACAATTTATTCTTGCACTTAAAAATTGTAAATTACACATTTACGTAAATTTTACCTCAGAATTTTATGAATTTTAAAAGCGTAAAATTGACAATTAAATCATTTTGTTTCTCTGTCGTTCTTACTACGAGTCCATTGTGCTTCTACGGGTTAAGCATCTAAAATTCGCAAAATTTTGAGGAAAAATTTACACAAATGTGAATTTGTAAGTCCAACAATAAGGTGAATTTAATATTCAAAGAATGACATAGTGAGGAAGAAAAGATGAGCTGCAGATAGTTAAGATCGGATTATCCGATGGCGTAAGAGGACGAGAAGATTTGGAAAATATAGCGCAGCGCTCATGTTCTATTGCTTAGGCGAATTTTGTGGGTCAATTTGAGGTTGTTAATCAGATTGCAGCACCAAACGTGTTCGTCTCTAGTTCCCCTAGGCCGATGTGGTACGTTGTGGGCAGGGATCGGTTATATCCAGTATTTATTCATGGGAAACTAGTTTCATTCAAGTAACCATCATTAACTCACTATCGACACTACATCAAGATCAAGATGGTAAAAAATAATGGCTCCATCTATAAGTGCAAGATGATAGTTATGTATTCGACGCCAAGGTACCTTACTTGAAACTGGTATACTGTTCATCCTAGTGTCCCGAGTAAAAACGTGTAAATAGCTTTCCCTGATCATGGTGCTGCATCAGATCGAATAGCACGTAATTTTTATTAAACTAACGTATTCGTTGGATTCCACACGAACAGCAAGATAGGGAAAATATTCGGGTATACCACCCACAAAACAGAACGATTTACGCAATCAGGAATCTATTGGGTGAGGGGTTGTGATCCACATGAAATACTAAGGTGTCACCGCGACTCTTTCGATACGTCTAATTAATTGGCCGATAATTTTAATACCATAACACCTGCCAACAATAAGGCTATCGGCATCATGAAAGACGAAGCGAATGGGTTGCCCACTGTGGAGTTGTAGCTCTCTGCTCAAAAATTCACGCATACCGTACAGATACCGGTGCATCCCTCAGACGGGCTGTAGGTGTACGGCTTGTGGGATTAGCGGCCCTCACGGTTGGGGATTACTTGAAGTGGTCTGCTCGGCGGTGTTGGTGGTTCTCCGCATATGGTGCGGCATTTCAGTACTCAGTCGTAAAGACATGAGGTGCACACTGTATCGCAACTGAGAATCGGTCTATCTCGGCATGACGATAAGCGAGTCATTTATGCTGACTGGATCGAAACCCTACCATTCTCACACTAGTCACTCGAGCGATGGAGTGTGTTTGTGTGTCGTGTATATGGTGAAAAAATGTGACTATGCGGTTGGGCAATAGCATGACTCGCTGACTCAATTGTATCTGTGGGTGTGTGAACCTTGTTCTTCCGCACACCATTTGTGCGAGTGGATGCTATGTGGTGAGATAATCTGTTTTCTGCACGTTATTTGTGCGAGATATTTCGTTTTCTGCAGACCATGTGTGCGAGTTATGGTTTCTGCACATTATTATGTATTATCTGAGTAGCAGGGATAAGTTTTAGCACTGTTGGCCCTACCAGAAGACATCGCATTTAGTTTAGTATTATTTCTCACACACTGAGTGAGCTGGTGCAGTGGTTAGCACACTGGACTAGCGGTAGGTAGGACAGCGGTTCAAAACCGCGTCCTCCCATCGGATCTAGGTTTTCCGTGATTTTCCTACATCGCTCCAGGCAAATGCCGGTATGGTTCTTTGAAAAGCCAAGGGCGGTTTCCTTCCTTACCCTTGATATAATCCGAGTTTGTGCTCCATCTCTAGTGACCTCGATGTCAACGAGACGTTAAACCCAATCTTCCTTCCTTCCTTCCATGTGTCTCACAGGGGAGACACACCAGTTCCAAAAAAATAGTAGGGTTAAATTACATATGAGCATAAAAGCACATCTGCACGAATACTACCAGCAATATAACACAATTGGTAAGAACAAAGATGTGACCGACGGAATCCCATAGAAACAAACAGCCTGTAACCACATAACATTGATGACTCAACTGTCAGTACAGCCAAAGGACACCGATCAGCTCTAGGAACGTCGAAGTGTCAGGGAAAAAATTCATAGTCATTCAGAATGACAATGCACCATTTTCCATTTTTCATCAATTCATACTTAGGACAGCATTCCTATTTTCAGTTGGGCTATTACTTTAATTTTCCAACAATATTTGGATTTCCCACCAATTTATACATAGGGGAAATGAAATGAAATGATCGTATGGCATTGTTGGCCGGGAGGCCCCATGCGGGAGAGTTCGGCCGCCGTACTGCAAGTCCTTTTTAGTTGACGCCTCTTCAGCGACTTGTGGGTCAACGAGGATTAAAATGATGACGGACACACAACGCCCAGTCCCCTGCAGGGAATCGAACCCGAGTCCCCTGCGTGATAAGCGGAAACGCTATCGCTGCGCTACGGAGGCGGACATACACGTGAGAATTGACCTTGGTCAGGAGTGAGAGATGGGGAAAACTCATGAATTACCTATGACGTCATCGGTGACACACACTGTTCTTCAATGCTCCTCACATATCTACTCACATTCGGTTCTTGCCTGATCTGGAAACGTGTATAGGGGAACACGTTGCTCAGATTCCATTGGAAATGCTGTGGCCAACTGTAGATTATGACATTTTATGGACGACATTTTATGGACGACGTCTCTGGTGCTCGTACTGAGTAAATTGTGTAAGTGATGGTTAATAATCTCACTTGTTTGACCTTTTCTGCCCACGTCCCATTACTAATTTATTATGTGTTGTTGTTGCTGTTGTGGTCTTCAGTCCTGAGGCTGGTTTGATGCAGCTCTCCATGCTACTCTACCCTGTGCAAGCTTCTTCATTTCCCAGTACCTACTGCAGCCAACATCCTTGCAGCCAACATCCTTCTGAATCTGCTTAGTCTATTCATCTCTTGGTCTCCCTCTACGATTTTTACCCTCCACGCTGCTCTCCAATACTAAATTGGTGATCCCTTGATGCCTCAGAACATGTCCTACCAACCGATTCTTTCTTCTAGTCAAGTTTTTCCACAAACTCCTCTTCTCACCAATTCTATTCAATACCTCCTCATTAGTTATGTGATCTACCCATCTAACCTTCTGCATTCTTCCGTAGCACCACATTTACAAAGCTTCTATTCTCGTTTTGTCTAAACTATTTATAGTCCACGGGTCACTTCCATACATGGCTACACTCCATACAAATACTTTCATAAACGACTTCCTGAATTTAAATCTATACTCGATGTTAACAAATTTTTCTTCTTCAGAAAAGCTTTTCTTGCCATTGCCAGTCTACATTTTATATCCTCTCTACTTCGATCATCATCAGTTATTTTGCTCCCCAAATAGCAAAACTCCTTTACTACTTTAAGTATCTCATTTCCTAATCTAATTCCATCAGCATCACCCGACGTAATTCGACTACATTCGATTTTCCTCGCTTTGCTTTTGTTGATGTTCATCTTATACCCTCCTTTCAAGACACTGTCCATTCCGTTCAACTGCTCTTCCAAGTCCTTTGCTATCTCTGACAGAATTACAATGTCATCGGCGAAACTCAAAGATTTTATTTCTTCTCCATGGATTTTATTACCTACTCCGAACTTTTCTTTTGTTTCCTTTATTGCTGGCTCAATATGCAGATTGAATAACATCGGGGATAGGCTACAACCCTGTCTCACTCCCTTCCCAACCACTGCTTCCCTTTCATACCCCTCGACTCTTATAACTGCCATCTGCTTTCTGTATAAATTGTAAATAGCCTTTCGCTCCCTGTATTTTATCCCTGCCACCTTCAGAATTTGAAAGAGAGTATTCCAGTCAACATTGTCAAAAGCTTTCTCTAAGTCTACAAATGCTAGAAACGTAGGTTTGCCTTTCCTTAATCTTTCTTCTAAAGTAAGTCGTAGGGTCCAACATTTCTACGGATTCCAAACTGATCTTCACGAGGTCGGCTTCTATCAGTTTTTTCCATTCATCTGTAAAGAATTCGCATTAGTATGTTCGGTAATTTTCACATCTGTCAACACCTGCTTTCTTTGGGATTGGAATAATTATATTCTTCTGGAAGTCTGAGGGTATTTCGCCTGTCTCATACATCTTGCTCAACAGATGGTAGAGTTTTGTCAGGGCTGGCTCTCCCAAGGCTGTCAGTAGTTCTAATGGAATGTTGTCTACTCCCAGGGCCTTGTTTCGACTCAGGCCCTTCAGTGCTCTGTCAAACGCTTCACGCAGTATAATATCTCCCATTTCATCTTCATATACATCCTCTTTCGTTTCCATAATATTGTCCTCAACCACATCGCCCTTGTATAGCCTCACTATATACTCCATCCACCTTTCTGCTTTCCCTTCCTTGCTTAGAACTATGTTTCCATCAAAGCTCTTGATATTCTTGCAAGTGGTTCTCCTTTCTCCAATGGACTCTTTAATTTTCCTGTAGGCAGTATCTATCTTACCCCTAGTGAGATAAGCCTCTACATCCTTACATTTGTCCTCTAGCCAACCCTGCTTAGCCATTTTGCACTTCCTGTCGATCTCATTTTTGAGACGTTTGTATTCCTTTTGGCTGCTTCATTTACTGCATCTTTATATTTTCTCCTTTCATCAATTAAATTCAATATTTCTTCTGCTACCCAAGGGTTTCTACTAGCCCTCGTCTTTTTACCTACTTGATCCTCTGCTGCCTTCACTATTTCATCCCTCGAAGCTACCCATTCTACTGTATTTCTGTCCCCCATTCCTGTCAATTGTTCCCGTGTGCTCACCCTGAAACTCTGTACAACCTCTGGTTTAGTCAGTTTATCCTTAAATTGCAACATTTTTGCAGTTTCTTAAGTTTTAATCTACAGTTCATATCCAATAGATTGTGGTCAGAGTCCACATCTGCCCCGGGAAATGTCTTACAATTTTAAACCTAGTTCCTAAATCTCTGTTTTACCATTATATAATCTATCCGATACCTCTTAGTATCTCCAGGGTTCTTCCATGTACACAACGTTCTATCATGATTCTTGAACCAAGTGTTAGCTACGATTAAGTTATGCTCTGCGCGTAATTTTACCAGGCGGCTTCCTCTTTCATTTCTTAGCCCCAATCCATATTCACCTACTATGTTTCCTCGTCTCCCCTTTCCTACTCTCGAATTCCAGTCACCCATGACTATGAAATTTTCGTCTCCCACAAACTACCTGAATAATTTCTTTCATCTCATCATACATTTCATCAATTTCTTCGTCATCTGCAGAGCTAGTTGGCATATAAACTTGTGCTACCGTAGTAGGCGTGGGCTTTGTGTCTATCTTGGCCACAATAATGCATTCACTATGCTGTTTGTTGTAGCTTACCCGTACACCTATTTTTTTATTCATTATTAAACCTACTTCTGCGTTACCCCTACTTCATTTTGTATATATGACCCTGTATTCACCTGACCGAATGTCTTGTTCCTCCTGCCACCGAATGTCACTAATTCCCACTATATCTAACTTTAACCTATCCATTTCCCTTTTTAAATTTTCTAACCTAACTGCCCGATTAAGGGAATTGACATTCCACACTCCGATCCATAGAATGCCAGTTTTCTTTCTCCTGATAACGACATCCTCTTGAGTAGTCCCTGCCCGAAGATCTGAATGGGGGACCATTTTACCTCCAGAATATTTTACCCATTTAATCATACAGTAAAGCTGCATGCCCTTGGGAAAAATTACAACTGTAGTTTCCCCTTGCTTTCAGCTGTTCGCAGTACCAGAACAGCAAGACCATTTTGGTTAGTGTTACAAGGCCAGATCAGTCAATCATCCAGACTGTTACCCCTGCAACTACTGAAAAGGCTGCTGCCCCACTTCAGGAACCACACGTTTGTCTGGCCTCTCAACAGATACCCCTCCGTTGTGGTTGCACCTCCGGTACGGCTATCTGTATCGTTGAGGCACGCAAGCCTCCCCACCAACGCCAAGGTCCATGCTTCATGGGGGAAGAGCTAATTTATTATATATGGAAAAATTTCTAAATGTATTTGTTGCATTTACAGCGTCAGATTTCCGCCTGGTGGCCAAATTTGGAAGTAACTCTTTTCCAGCTTAATTCGTTTCCGTAATAACACATTAGCAAATCTACCAAGTTCCGTTGCCATACGAAAATTACAGCCCACAATGGATCTCTGTTAGTAGCACTTTCATTATAACCACTGGATACATGCCTGGAGCAAGCCCCTACCAAGCTGTAGCGGGTAAGTGAGAAACAGTTCCCGAATTAAAGACCGCCATTTTTAGGCAAGAATATGAATGCTGACCTATGATTCAAAGGTTAGGGGAGGCAAGAAAAGAAAACAGAGGAACAAAATAAAAGTTTGTTTTCTTCACAATTCCTACTGAATGATCAAGTCTATCACATGCGAATGTAGTTCCCTAATTTTTTTCATTAAGTCTGTATCAAAAGACAGGTAGTTATGAATATATGTTCAAGAAAATAGCGTTCGTTTCTTATACGTATGAGCGAAAAAGAAGCAAGTTTTCGGTAATGGAAATGAGCGTTTGGCCTCATTGGTCAGGAGGCCCCTTACGGAGCAGGTCCAGCCGCCTTGGTGCAGGTCTTATTGTAAGATGGCAAGAACTAAGCCCCTTACATGAAGTCATTAAAGACCATCTAACTCACGTTGAGCGAACAGTAGGGCTGAACAAAAATGACTGACAAGGCACAATGCATCTTGTAGAGGGTATAGTATGGACATATTGGAATAATTAATGTTGGGTGATGGTTTTAAAGTAAGTCACATGACATGAAAACTTTGTGGAAACACGTCGATTTACTGGAAGATAGTTTATCACAGGGAAGTATTCAGAGTTGACTGTGGCCAGCTGGGGAGTGGCAAAGGGATGCGACAATAGGCAGCTTAGGGAACTGGAGCTCTGAGAAAGTGATAACGGGGCGTGGCCTCCAGCTGCCTTAAGATGAGTGACAGTGAGTGGGTGGTTGTCCCCATGCTGGTGTACTGGGAAGCACATGGAGAACTTGTACGCCTGTTGATAAATGTCCGTCATTCCATTTTCAGTGAAACATGCGAGAAATCTGCGCAAAGCTATGGTGGAGTGGTCAACAGAGGCCAAAATATGCTTGTTCGTGACTATAGCAACTTCACACTGAATTCACGGTCCGCAGAGTCTGAAGTAAATCAGGTGAAGAGCGACAGAATGGAAAACACCAGCCTCCAATGGGAACGTAGGGCCAAGGAATTTGAAGTACTCTCCTGGGAGTCAGAATTCCGGAAAAATTGGTGTTTTGTGCAGATGCTAATCCTGATGGGTGGCCTGGGAGGAGCTAAATAGCAGAAATTAAGAGGAAGGGAAATTTTGTGGGAATTTGTTCACTTC
This sequence comes from Schistocerca piceifrons, assembly GCF_021461385.2. NCBI lineage: Eukaryota > Metazoa > Arthropoda > Insecta > Orthoptera > Acrididae > Schistocerca > Schistocerca piceifrons. The sequence goes on from NC_060142.1 coordinate 645,188,752, forward strand.
CCACAGCAGGCATTGGTCGGCGCAGGGAAGTGCCGCATAATTAATGTGACTTGTGCTGCAATTGGCGTAAGTGATTTTGCTGGAGGGGAAACCGAGGCGAAGAGCAGACTGGGAGAAGTCTCCGTAGAGGTCTTCCATTCCCAGCTTGCCTAGAGTGCGGACGTGGCGTTCTTTACTCAGCTTGCCTGAGAAAGAGTGAGCATCTCTGCAGTTTAGGACTTAGCAAATGAAACGATTGAGCTTGGAGATTGAAAGTTTTGGTTCAGCTATGTACTGAGCAAGATAGCTAGAAGTGAACAGACAAGCACAGCCTTGCAGCACCACGAGGCCAGCCGACGTCCACACAACGACAACTCCCTGCCACACTGAATTCGGTGATATTGCCCCCGCTATGGCTTGAATTAGGCCACTGATTAATTTGTTGGATCACATCAGCAAAGTTTCCATGTGGGCTTCATGGGCTGTGTATTGGGGAATTCTTCTCACACCTTGCATTACACCTGGGTCAGTCGATAGGAATTAATTTTGATTTATCGCGCTTTACTCCACGTAAACGCAATTTATTACCACTGCCTGTTAGGAGAGTCATGTAATGTGATGATTGAAGGCTGGGAGTTAAAATAAATTTGTGCTAATCGACTGCACCTGTTTTCAATCAAGTAGATGAAATCCAAAGTCACTTTCTTAATTAATTTTATGTTCAACATTTGCATCTGATTTTCAATAGCTGAATATAATATCAATGCGCTTCCCTTTTTAATTAAAAGTGATCAATTCTGAATCAATTAATGTCAACACTGCCACTGCAGTTCAATCAGGAGTCACATGGCCTTATTACTTTCTTTGCGTTATCCGATATTGCGGCAGTTTTGCACTCTCTGTTGATCTGTTAGTCAATTAGCTAGGGTGAACACATGCCAAAACCAGATAAGTGACGGGTGGGGTGTTACATTATTACATTCGACACCACATTGGGCAACCTGCACACCAGATGGGAATGAAATGATGATAAAGACAACGCAACACCCAGTCCCTGAGTGGAGAAAATCCCCAACCAAGCCGGGAAGCGAACCCGGGCCCCTTAGGACGGCAGTCCGTCACGCTGACCATTCTGCTATTGGGGCAGACAAGTTTTCGGTTCAAGGCAGTTTACATGAATATTGTGAAGTGGCAGATAGTGAGATTACTTTATCATACATTAATTTCTTACTTTTGGTTCCCGTTTAATATTTCCTGGCACTTATTTTGCGTCTGTATTTTGTGATTATTTTTCAGCATTTAACTTATTTTTGCATGGCATAATTCTGTCTGCCACACTTTCCACAATGTTATCGTAGTTTTCCTTTAGCTACCTTGGTCTTCAGTAATTGTCCTCTCCAATATAAATTGAACTTGCCACTTCATTTTCAAGCTTGTTCTGACAACAGGGATAAAGAGTCCTTATGAACGTTATTTGCGACTGTAAACTCATTATGACATATTTGACATCATTTACTAAGTGCAACCCCCAGCGCCTCCTTTGAAATGGAGGCTTCAATATGGGGGCGTAACACTGGCGCCAGTGAGTCATCTAACTAATTTTAGTACTTCTGTGGCCTGGAATGTAGCTGGCGGACAAAGGCCACACATGGCATATCTACTATCTCGACCGCTGCCATCCTAATTATTGGAGCTGCTTTACAAAACTTTGGTTTCCCTCTGCACTATTTACCCTCAAGCTTCCCTTCATTGGCAAATTAACTATTGTTTGTGCTATAACGGGTGAAGTAACTCTCGTCGATACCGTGGTGGGTTCTTAGCTTTACTCCTGGAGGGGATCGAGATGATACTACACCGCATAAAACATTAGATCGCTTTATTACAGCTTAAAACAGATGAAATATTTAACTTTGTAATAATGCACGTCTACAGGAATGCCACGAGCATTTATTAGTGTCACTTGAATGTATCACCTGGTGTTGTTGTTGTGGTCTTCAGTCCAGAGACTGGTTTGATGCAGCTCTCCATGCTACTCTATCCTGTGCAAGCTTCATCTCCCTGTACCTACTGCAACCTACATCCTTCTGAATCTGGTTAGTCAATTCATCTCTTGGTCTTCCTCTACGATTTTTACCCTCTAAACTGCCCTCCAATACTAAATTGGTGATCTCTTGATGCCTCAGAACATGCCCTACCAACCGATCCCTTCTTCTAGTCAAGTTGTGTCACAAATTTCTCTTATCTCCAGTCCTATTCAATACCTCCTCATTAGTTATGTGATTTACCCATCTAATCTTCAGCATTCTTCTGTAGCACCGCAATTCTTAAGCTTCTATTCTCTTCTTGTCTAAACTGTTTCTTGTCCATGTTTCACTTCCATACATGCTGCACTCAATACAAATACTTTCAGGAACGAATTCCTGATAAATCTATACTCGATGTTAACAAATTTATCTTCTTTAGAAGAGCTTTCCTTGCCATTGCCAGTCTACATTTTATATCCTCTCTACTCTGACCATTATCAGTTATTTTGCTCCCCAAATAGCAAAACTCCTTTACTACTTTACGTGTCTCATTTCCTAATCTAATTCCCTCAGCATCACCCGATTTAATTCGACTACATTCCGTTATCCTCGCTTTGCTGTTGTTGATGTTCAACTTATATCTTCCTTTCAAGACACTGTTCATTCCGTTCAACTGCTCTTCCAGGTCCTTTGCTGTCTCAGACAGAGTTACAATGTCACCTGCAAACCTCAAAGTTTTTATTTCTTCTCCATGGATTTTAATTCCTACTCTGAATATTTCTTTTGTTTCCTTTATTGCTTGAATAACATCGGGGATAGGCTACAACCCTGTCTCACTCCCTTCCTTTTGCTACTATCGAATTTCAGTCACCCATATCCATTAAATTTTCGTCTCCCTTCACTATCTGAATGATTTTTTTTATCTCATACATTTCATCAATCTTTTCGCCATCTGCAGAGCTAGTTGGTATATAAACTTGTGCTGCTGGTGTAGGCGTAGGCTTCGTATCTATCTTGGCCACAATAATGCGTTCAATATGCTGTTTATAGTAACTTACCCACACTCCTATTTTTTATTCATTATTAAACCTGCTCCTGTATTACCCCTACTTGATTTTGTATTTATAACCCTGTATTCACATGACCAGAAGTATTTTTCCTCCTGCCCCTGAAATTCACTAATTCCCACTATATCTAGCTTTAACTTATCCATTTCCCTTTTTAAATTTTCTAACTTTCCTGCCCCATTAAGGAATGTGTTATTCCACGCTCCGATCCGTAGAACGCCAGTTTTCTTTCTCCTGATAACGACGTCCTCCTGGCTAGTCCCCGCCCGGAGATCCGAATGGGGGACTAATTTACCTCCGGAATATTTTACCCAAGAGGACGCCATCATCATTTAACCATACAGCAATGGTGCATGCCCTTGGGAAAAATTACAACTGTAGTTTCCCCTTGCTTTCAGCCGTTCGCAGTACCAGCACAGCAAGGCCGTTTTGGTTAGTGTTACAAGGCCAGATCAGTCAATCATCCAGACTGTTGCCGCTGGAATTACTGAAAAGGCTGCTGGTGTAGGCGTGGGCTTCGTATCTGTCTTGGCCACAATAATGCGTTCGATATGCTGTTTATAGTAGCTTACCCGCACTCCTATTTTTTATTCATTATTATACCTGCTACTGTATTACCTCTACTTGATTTTGTATTTATAACCCTGTATTCACCTGATAATTACTCAAGTCGTCATAAATGACATTAAGGTGTATCTTGTTTCTAAAGTAACTTGTTAGCTACGCCTCCAAACATTAAATCTGACCCATCTGCGACTCCATACCATTACGAAATCACTGGCCAAATAAATCCACAAATATTCCCAATCTCATTCCAATATTACATTTGATTGTAAACATCTACACTGATTCTTTAAAGTGTGTTAGATATTTGTACGTTTAAGTATTTTTTTTTTAATTTTTAGAACCTACAGAATCACTTCATCGTCTTAAATTGAACTCATTGTTCTCTTTCATTAATCTCTCCAGTCCTTTCATATAAATTTAAAAACGTTTTTGGAAAGGCCTTATGGGACCAAACTGCTGAGATCATCGGTCCCTAAGCTTACACAGTATTTAATCGAACTTAAACTAACTTACACACACCCACGCCCGAGGGAGGACTCGAACCTCCGACGGAGGCAGCCGCGCGGACCGTGCAAGACGCCTCAGACCGTTCGGCTACCTGTAAAGGAACTTAATAGTTCTTGCTTATTGATAAATAGATAGATAGTTAATCAACTCTCATACCAAAGATTAATGTGGAAAGTATTTAACACTGATGTACAAAAGAAGCCTTACACTCTTCGTTTATTAGTTTTAGTATTAGTTACCTTTCGTTGTTCTCCTGTCCTAGTGATAAGACGTGTTGTGTAATTTTAAAGCGAAATGGTGTTATACAATGAAAGCAATTCATGGTCAATATAATTTTCTGATTTATAATACCACGGATCCCAGCTTTTGTAACTCTTGGAGATTATTATTATTTTAATTTTATATGGAGAATTTAGGTGGAGGCAACGATATTCAAGTAAGTTTACTGAAAATTTCAATGCTATGAGTGTACAGCAAACCAAGCTCAATACAAAAATGCAGGAAGCTGTAAATCTAGTTGAGGACATGACAAAACAGCAAAAACAGCAATTTGAGGACTTTTTAGAAGGACACACACATAAACCGTACTCTAGAAACAGAGCTACAAAAAGCAATAAGTAACACAATGGAACAAGTATACGCTACACAAAACACATCTGTAGTTAAACTGCAAAATGACATAGGCCAGATACAGAAAACTTTGACACAGGACTTATCAGGCTGGCAGAATCACGTCAATTGATGACTAGCAATGATAGCACACTGTGTACTTGCAAGGTTTGACTGAATAGTTTATGATCACAGTGATATTTTAGTTTTAAGTTTATGTGCAAAGGATTCTAGAGCGAACAATTAGCAGAGACCTCGGAACAAAGTAGTTGAAAGTTTTTTTATGCCAATTGTGCATCAAGATTGTACGGTACAGGGTAAGTTACAGAAAATATTGGACTCAAAAAATGATTCAAATGGCTCTGAGCACTACGGAACATAACGTCTGAGGTCATCAGTCCCCTAGAACTTAGAACTACTTAAACCTAACTAACCTAAGGACTTCACAGACATCCATGCCCGAGGCAGGATTCCAACCTGCGACCGTAGCGGTCACGCAGTTCCAGACTGTAGCGCCTAGAACCTCTCGGCCACTCCGCCCGTCTATTGGACTCCCTAAGGTACATAAGTATACGGTCACGCAAGTACATGCCATGTTGCAGAGAGATTTTTTTTTTTTTTTGACTTATCCACACCACTAGGCTTTATCTATGAATACATCGAGCAAAACGGCATGAATTTTTTTGTATGCTGCGATGATGATATGATTTCTGGCTGCTAATGAAAGTTTAGCGTGCTATATGCCGTACGGACGACAACCTAATCTAAGTAAAGTGCACCTAAAGACAGAACTTATGAACAAAAACTAGTGTGTTCTTAACTGAACTGAACTCCGCCCGAACAGGCCATAAAGGCCCAACGGTACCGACCAGCCGCCGTGTCGTCCTCAGCCCACAGACATCACTAGATGCGGATATGGGGGGGGGGGGGGGGCATGTGGTCAGAACAGCGCTCTCCTGGCCGTTGTCAGTCTTCGTGACCAGAGCCGCTACTTCTCAATCAAGTAGCTCCTCAGTTTGACTCACAAGGGCTGAGTGGACCTCGCTTGCCAACAGCGCTGGACAGACCGGATGGTCACCCATCTAAGTGCTAGCCCAGCCCGACAGCGCTTAACTTCTGTGATCTGACGGGAACCGGTGTTTCCACTGCGGCAAGGCTGTGTGATATTACTGAAATACAAATAATTTTTCAACTTTCTACACACGTTTGAGTGCAAGTACGCTGCTGAGGTACGATTTGTAAACGTTTTATGAGGCAAACTTAATACTGTCTCATATAAAATAAAATAAAAAAAAGAAATACGTACGAGGTAAGTTACCGGAAACTCACCGGCAGAGAAATTAGGTAATGCCGAAACAAACACAATTCCTTACAGGCGGCGTTCATCGAGATGCTAGGAGACTTCAATCGGCGAAGAGAAGCAACTAAGTTGGTCTTACGTCGCTACGATTTAGCACCTACGTTATAAAATATTACCAAGTTCACTGAGAAGTACACTACTTGACACTCAGTAACAGCAGAGAATTTTAATAATTTGTCTTTTCTTCTCCATGAAAATACCAAGAATCTATGCTGACTTTAGAGGAATGCATAAACTGATTTTCTTTTATGTTTATAATGTTTTATCCAAAAGGAGTTGAAAATATTTTTTGGAAGAAGTAAAGCAAGGAATGACTAAGGTCACGTTCGATTTAAAACAATTGTGCACATACCAGTGATACAATGATGCGCACAAGAAAACCTGAACAAACACAGATACCGACTTAGAAAGCAGTATAGCGTACAGCAGACAAGCTTCATTATCAATCTGTTGTTCGTACTACCTAACATTTTAATTTTATATTTATGTGTGAATTTAAGTATAGTGATTTATGTATTTATGTGTTTTTATTTCTTTCTACTTGTTTTTGATGTGTGTAACATGCGTTGTTACAATCTTGGGTGACGAAAGGTGAAATCCCCCCCACTGTAACTCGCGGGTAGTTAATGAACAGATTTTACCTCATTTGGAGACAAGTTCTATGAGCACATTTTCTGCATTCATTTTTTTGTATCGTCGTTTCAATGTATAAGTGCATCTGCAGCACGATCCTAGGTTAGGGAAGTGCTGTTGTTTTCGAAAACGTGTTCTCTTAAGCCCTGTGAGATGCAAGATAGTATCGCGATCGCGAACTGTGGTATTAGAGGCTCGTATTTTCTGTGGACACATTCACCTACCAACTTGTGTAATGAAATATTCTGAGCAGTGTGTACCCTGATGAAGTTTTGAAGGAGAATACAGGAGCAAATACCGAATGTGGGCATAAACTACTAAAAACTAGCCAATGGTCTCATGAGCTACAGTTTTCTTTGAACGGATGGTAAATGAACGGAACAGTGTATACTTACCCAACGACAGTGAGATATTCAGTGTTAGTGATAGGTGAGATATACGCATAGAGGCAAGTGGGAATACGTTTTATACCACAAGACTTCTGCTTCGAAATAAAGGAGACTTGGTGAATCGAGGTACGGGTACGGTGTTTGTGCAAATTATAGGACAGTGTGCCGTTGGCAAGCTAGATTCAAGTAGTACTTACCTTCGTGCAGTGAACGTAGGAAGTGCCCTGTGGTCCCTTCTCACTGCCAAGGTATACGACGAGTTGAAGCAAGTGCAGTAGTTTCGTAAACGCTGCGAACGCTGCACAAAACACTTCATAGAGATGTATTGACAGGAACGCACGGCATCAGTGGGTGCACGGCTACTGGACTCCAAATGGTGCGCAGCGTGCTGCCAGACTAATTGTTGCGTGTGCGGTTACTTGCAACTGGCATATTATTGACCGACGGTGTGATGCAGGAGGACAATTTGCATGGGCAGCAAAATCTACGTTCAAATGGACACTCACCATAGTGCAAAGCGATGTAGACACGATTCCCTGAGCCACTAAATAAAGTGTTACCACTACAGCTCGTAATTTACGTCCCATGTTACAAAATAAAAACGACACCCATGATCATTGAACAGCACCTATATTTATGTATATGTTAGTGTTAAATTAGACTAAGTACTAATCTCTCTGAATTTCTTTTGTTACATGTTTAACTTGCCCGTGATGACACTATTATAAAACCCAGAAAGGACGTTATCAAATAGATCCTGGTATAATAGAGGGAGGAAAAATTTATCCCACTTACGACTCCAGCCTCTCCCCGATGCAATTCAATCTGTATATTGAGCAAGCAGTAAAGGAAACAAAAGAAAAGTTCGGAGTAGTTATTAAAATCCATGGAGAAAAAATAAAAACTTTGAGGTTCGCCGATGACATTGCAATTCTGTCAGAGACAGCAAAGGACTCGGAAGAGCAGTTGAACGGAATGGATAGTGTCTTGAAAGAAGGGTGTAGGATGAACATCAACAAAAGCAAAACGAGGATAGTGGAATGTAGTCGAATTAAATCGGGTGATGCTGAGGGAATTATATTAGGAAATGAGACACTTAAAGTAGTAAAGGAGTTTTGCTATTTGGGGAGCAAAATAACTGATGATGGTCGAAGTAGAGAGGATATAAAATGTAGACTGGCAATGGCAAGGAAAGCGTTTCTGAAGAAGAGAAATTTGTTAACATAGAGTATTGATTTAAGTGTCAGGAAGTCGTTTCTGAATGTATTTGTATGGAGTGTAGCCATGTATGCAAGTATGTATGGACGATAAATAGTTTAGACAAGAAGAGAATAGAAGCTTTCGAAATGTGGTGCTACAGAAGAATGCTGAAGATTAGTGGGTAGATCACATAACTAATCAGGAGGTATTGAATAGAATTGGGGAGAAAAGGAGTTTGTGTCACAACTTGACTAGAAGAAGGGGTCGGTTGGTAGGACATGTTCTGATGCATCAAGGGATCACCAATTTAGTACTGGAGGGCAGCGTGGAGGGTAAAAATCGTAGAGGGAGACCAAGAGATGAATACACTAAGCAGATTCAGAAGGATGTAGGCTGCAGTAGGTACTGGGAGATGAAGAAGCTTGCACAGGATAGAATAGCATAGAGAGCTGCATCAAACCAGTCTCAGGACTGAAGACCACAACAACAACTACTACTACTACTACTACTACTACTACTACTACTCCAGATACCCTTGCTAACCCTACAGCCTGGATCGATACACCAAAATATACGACGTTCTTGTGAAACTTCCTTATTTTCAGCAAAAACGTAATTTTAGAATCATAGAAAAACTTGTGAAATGTAATTTTATTGTCAACGTGCGATTGAAAATATTATTTGTACGTCGGAACAATGACGCTGTAAACCATAATAAAGAACTGAAGTATGGATTTGTATAAAATGTAACGAAATATCCAGGTATTTGATCTAATGGACGATGTAGTAATTTTTGTGTGTAGTATGTAAGTAAATGTATATTTTGTGTGCCCTACTGTATACGTTTTGTTTTCATTGCTAAGTGCCAGGGCCTGCACCAGAACTATATAAGGAAAGTGGTGAAGAGAAATCCCTTAATGAGATGAACAGCGGACTTCAAGTACGTGTGTAAAGGAGTCAAGGACTACCAGTGTGTAAAGCGATTGGGCTCATTGCCCGAAATTTGACAGTTCTTCGGACAATTCGCCCAAGGGGGCGATGTAAGGGAACTTAATAATTTTTTTCTTATTGATAAATAGATAGATAGTTATTCGACTCTCGTACCAAAGATTAATGTGAGAAGTATTTAACACTGATGGACAAAAGAAGGTTTACGCTCTTCCTTTCATTGTTCTCCTGTCCTGGTGATAAGATGTGTTGTGTAATTTTAAAGCGAAATGCTGTTATACAGTGAAAGCAATTCATGGTCAGTATGATTTTCTGGTTTACGATTCCGTGGATCCCAGCTCCTGTACTGTAACTGTGGGAGATTACTATTGTTTTAATTTTATAAGGAGAATGTAGATGGAGGCGACGATATTCATGATGGCGCTTTTCAACAATAGAGGTACGTGAATGTGTTCATCTCTTTCCCTTCGAGGCCGCCAATGCCAATTTCGATGTATTGGCCGCGACATTCAGAGCCTGTAGTCTTCCTTTTCATTTAATTTGGAAGTCCGATAATTTTCCTTCTTAGATGAATAAATGCAATTTAATCACAATTCTTTTTATCTAGGCCACGGGGAATGATAGTACTTAGAACGTACGTGCCTCTGTGCCGATCGTACTTTCGCATACAACTGAGTGTGTACCGACGGAACTACACTCCTGGAAATGGAAGAAAGAACACATTGACACCGGTGTGTCAGACCCACCATACTTGCTCCGGACACTGCGAGAGGGCTGTACAAGCAATGATCACACGCACGGCACAGCGGACACACCAGGAACCGCGGTGTTGGCCGTCGAATGGCGCTAGCTGCGCAGCATTTGTGCACCGCCGCCGTCAGTGTCAGTCAGTCTGCCGTGGCATACGGAGCTCCATCGCAGTCTTTAACACTGGTAGCATGCCGCGACAGCGTGGACGTGAACCGTATGTGCAGTTGACGGACTTTGAGCGAGGGCGTATAGTGGGCATGCGGGAGGCCGGGTGGACGTACCGCCGAATTGCTCAACACGTGGGGCGTGAGGTCTCCACAGTACATCGATGTTGTCGCCAGTGGTCGGCGGAAGGTGCACGTGCCCGTCGACCTGGGACCGGACCGCAGCGACGCACGGATGCACGCCAAGACCGTAGGATCCTACGCAGTGCCGTAGGGGACCGCACCGCCACTTCCCAGCAAATTAGGGACACTGTTGCTCCTGGGGTATCGGCGAGGACCATTCGCAACCGTCTCCATGAAGCTGGGCTACGGTCCCGCACACCGTTAGGCCGTCTTCCGCTCACGCCCCAACATCGTGCAGCCCGCCTCCAGTGGTGTCGCGACAGGCGTGAATGGAGGGACGAATGGAGACGTGTCGTCTTCAGCGATGAGAGTCGCTTCTGCCTTGGTGCCAATGATGGTCGTATGCGTGTTTGGCGCCGTGCAGGTGAGCGCCACAATCAGGACTGCATACGACCGAGGCACACAGGGCCAACACCCGGCATCATGGTGTGGGGAGCGATCTCCTACACTGGCCGTACACCACTGGTGATCGTCGAGGGGACACTGAATAGTGCACGGTACATCCAAACCGTCATCGAACCCATCGTTCTACCATTCCTAGACCGGCAAGGGAACTTGCTGTTCCAACAGGACAATGCACGTCCGCATGTATCCCGTGCCACCCAACGTGCTCTAGAAGGTGTAAGTCAACTACCCTGGCCAGCAAGATCTCCGGATCTGTCCCCCATTGAGCATGTTTGGGACTGGATGAAGCGTCGTCTCACGCGGTCTGCACGTCCAGCACGAACGCTGGTCCAACTGAGGCGCCAGGTGGAAATGGCATGGCAAGCCGTTCCACAGGACTACATCCAGCATCTCTACGATCGTCTCCATGGGAGAATAGCAGCCTGTATTGCTGCGAAAGGTGGATATACACTGTACTAGTGCCGACATTTTGCATGCTCTGTTGCCTGTGTCTATGTGCCTGTGGTTCTGTCAGTGTGATCATGTGATGTATCTGACCCCAGGAATGTGTCAATAAAGTTTCCCCTTCCTGGGACAATGAATTCACGGTGCTCGTATTTCAATTTCCAGGAGTGTATATTTATGACCCATTTCCTTCACGGTATTAATTCTTATTTTGAACCACTCACTCGCGAATGTACGTGCCCTCTTATTTCGTGGAGTCAGTTGGACGTATTCTATAATAACGTTACTTGTAATATCCAGTGGCTTAGTTTCCACAATTGACCTTTGCCTGTGTCCCAACGGCGCTTCACGCTAAATACTTATTATGCGACCACCATAACAACTCTCATTTCAAAATTACGACACCGACTGACTAAGCTTCCAACAATTTAACATGGCGGTTGCATACCCCGCACGGCTATAAATTAAAACATGCTCTTGAGACCCGAAGAGTGATTTAAGAGGTAGAAGGGCGGCAGTTCTTTGAAATGCCGAAGCTTCAAACAGAACACAGTTGGTCATGTGAATCGTGTATTTTTTTGTCATTCAAATGTCGTGTTAATACGCACAAAGCTGAACATACACGCTTCGGTGACCAGCCAGCTGTATTTATAGCAGTGAGTGGTCGACCGGTAAAAGTTCTAATAAATTATTAAGGCGTGCAGGTCTGCTGCATTTATGTCCACGTCTGTTACATCTCAAGTTTTCTGGAAACGGAAAGCTACTTGTGCCTCTAGGGAATCCAGCAGATGTTGGAACGTCTATATTACTTTTGGGAACGGATGCAACATGCTGTAGTGATTCTTAGAGAACTTGTCCCTCAAGACAAGTTTCACTTTACTTCCTTTATCAAACTGAAGTGAATTATTGTTGTACAATGTTCACCTTCTTGAGATGAATGAAGTGTAGAAGTTGATTTATGAGGAAAACAAGTAAACATGCATCCAGAAAATGATGTAATTGTATGGAACGAAATGTGGACAGCAGTGTTCGCTCTGAGTTTTGCCGACAAGAAGTAAAAACTTTCCGGACACGACGTTCGAATAGACGCCATTACCTCTTTGACACTAGATGTTTCATAATTCGTGTTACACACTTCTAGAGGTTGTAGAGGAGAGTTAGTAGATCAAGTTTTACACTGGAACCCATGTCTGAAAACGTCATCCAACGGTGCTACAGAGCGGCAAAATTATATCCACCGGCAACTGTAAATGCAGATGTACGCAGTGTGAATCCGTGATGATGTTACAGATTTTCAAGAATGATGGAGACGGATTCATGTCTGAATTTGAGGTAAGTGTCCCTGGTTCGGAAACGAACGAATCGAAAGTTACAAGCAAAAATCATCTGGTACCTCTGACAGTAGAGAACACGCACCAGTGCTGTTGTTGCTAAGAATGTAGGGTGTGCAACTTTCAGAGTTGGTAGTGTGGACCAAAAGAAGAAAAAATGGGCTCTAAAACGCATACCTGAAAAGTTATGGCACTTGTCCTTCTTTACCTCCGTGAAACACATCTCTGTTGATCAAGTGCTCATAGCTCTAAGGTATGCATTTCAGACGACATGTTTAGTAAACATTTTTTATTGGTTCGGTCCATACTACCACCTCTGAAAGTTGCCTGCCCTACAGTCTTTGCAACAACAAAAATGGCTCTGAGCACTATGGGACTCAACTGCTGAGGTCATTAGTCCCCTAGAACTTAGAACTAGTTAAACCTAACTAACCTAAGGACATCACAAACATCCATGCCCGAGGCGGGATTCGAACCTGCGACCGTAGCGGTCTTGCGGTTCCAGACTGCAGCGCCTTTAACCGCACGGCCACTTCGGCCGGCTTTTGCAACAACAATACTGGTGCATGTACTCCACTATCAGAACGGTTTTCGCTTGTAACCTTCGACTTGTTGGTTTCTGATACTGGGACCCTTAACTCAGGGGCCAAACAATGTGGTGTTTTATTTGTGACGGCTCGATGGTGATGGTTCTCCCAGTCTGGTTGACATGGAACAATGTCCGTCGATCGCGACAACTCCGATCTGTAACCATTAAAAACCAACTCGCTTGGTTGATTAGTTTCAGACACTATCTCACTTAGGTTGATAAGCAGCCCTTGTTTAAAATTGAAGCACTGGTGTTCGAAGTCTGTCGGTCTTCTTTACTTCGAAGCCACAGGTACCACACGGTACCGCAACAACTCCCTTGATCTGGAACAATAAACCAAATATCCTTCGCGTGTTCGTGACAAGTTGATAATCTTACGCGAACTTGGTAACTGTAGTTCTTATGCCCAGTTTGCGAATGAGTGTTCAAAAGCAGATAATAGGATGTCTTGAAATATAAAGTACAGCACTCAAGCCGATGCCACATCATAGTTTTGCGAGTATGTTGATTTATTAATTAATATAGCTACGGTGTTAATTCAGCAACTAATACGACGTAATTCCAGAGATAAAATACTCTTCTGACAACGTACAGAAAGCGTCGTACTTCTGTGTAAACTTGCTGTTCACTGTTAAGAAAATCACTAAATCACCCTTAACTTCTGCGTTCTCTCAAGAAATAGTTAATTTCACAGTTACACAGTAAATTTCCATTAAATGACGTAGCCGACACGAAGCATAAAGGTAAATGTAAAAGTCGTGTGACTAGGGCCTCCCGTCGGGTAGACCGTTAGTAATTATATAAACCTGCACTGAAAACACACCGATCTGTCATTAACGGTCTTGAATCTATTTGCACCAGCGATTCTGACATGACTACAGCTTCCGACAACACGGCGTAACTGTAAGTTCTTCGTGATCGCGTGTAGCTGTTTCCTACTCAAGGCTAATAATAGAGTTTATGTCGGCGGTTGGTATATTGCTGCGTCCTTAGATGTTCGTGACAATCACAGATCAGGAAGGCTAAGTCCCAGCGTTAATCAGGCATTATACGATTTACTTTTCTTTCACATATAATAACTGCTCCGTTGTCTGGCTAAACCGTAAATGTTATTTTACTTCAGTTCGAAATTCTGACTAGTACGTCTAGTCGATACTGGAAAACTTTTAAAACTTCAGATCGGTTTGAAACAATCTAGTAGCGTTCAATAGGCTTACTGCTATAGACTGAATTAACATCTCCGTTACATTGTAGTCGCAGCGAACTTATAGCTCGATGTGGCTACAACACTCTTCTTGGATAAATGTTAACTCTGATCTGTTTATGGTCCGGGCTTTAACCTTCGCAAAGAATATATTTTGAATTATTTATTTAAAGTTTCAGGCTTCGTATCATCTGATATTCCTTCATTTAGTCCTTTCTTTATAATAAACATTAGTTACAGAGCATTCCTGTTAGTCAAACTTGCAATAGTGTTAATTTTATTGTCAGTAGTTCCCGTCAATGTCACGATAACTGATTTTGCTATTTCTTTTGCTACCAAAGGGCTTTCATTAGGGGTTCTCTATTTCGGGTGTTACACATGCCATCCTTGTCCATCATCCTAGAAAGTGTGTAACATCGTCATGCAATCACACTGTATGTATATACATTTACAGGGGCTGGCACCTAGGACTTTGACGCTCAGTAGCGTCGTTGAATGACGTTTTTGGACATCGGTTCCTATGTAAAACTTGATCTACTAAGTCCCCTGTACACACTATAGAAGTGTGTAGCATGAATTGTGAATTTGTGAAGAGCGTTACATACAGATAAAAATTTCATCTTTATATGAGCATATTTTCAGTGCGGAAAAAAGTTGTCCTTACAGGCGAATAGTGGCAAGAGTACGAGAGTGATGTTTAGTGTTAGTGAATCCTTTTAGGTGGAGGCTGCAACTCAGCCTGCCCAAGGGACGTGCGCTTTCAGCTTGGCCAGTCGTCATGTTTTAGGCATTGACAAACGACGAAACTTTGGCATGGGAGACATGTTGGCCTCATACCGACCTATTTCACGGACAGCTGACTTTACCACAGTGACTGGTGAACGCCTTTTCTGTGCCCTGAATGACCAGGATAGTAAATGGCAAATTCCAATAGGACATATAAAGAGTTCTCCCGAAGATCAGACGACAATCGCCTTAAGAAACGTATGGCTCGTTGACTGATATTACTGATCCCCTGGTAGGGAATATCCGTGGTGCCTAGGGGAGACTTATACTTTCGTACTAGCTCCTGTCGGCAATGTGAATGAATTGACACAACGTTTCATTCAGACGCCGTAAGCAGTTCTTCAAGATGACATTTGATGACTGTTTAGTTCCATAACACAGCAAATACAAGCGTATTTGTGAGCAAGGGCGTAGCCTAGCATTGGTAGGTTGATGATGGACATCTTTTCCGAACAAAAAGAAAGTTTAATCATTTAACACCATTTCAGGAATGAACGTCTGTACATAATTTGATAAATATCGGATTAGTGCTTCACTGTGTAACAACACTTCCCATTTTTGTCAGTGTAATACGGTAACTTGTACATATGAAACTTCCTGGCAGATTAAAACTGTGTGCCCGACCGAGACTCGAACTCGGGACCTTTGCCTTTCGCGGGCAAGTGCTCTACCATCTGAGCTACCGAAGCACGACTCACGCCCGGTACTCACAGCTTTACTTCTGCCAGTATATCGTCTCCTACCTTCCAAACTTTACAGAAGCTCTCCTGCGAACCTTGCAGAACTAGCACTCCTGAAAGAAAGGATATTGCGGAGACACGGCTTAACCACAGCCTGGGGGAGGTTTCCAGAATGAGATTTTTCACTCTGCAGCGGAGTGTGCGCTGATATGAAATTTCCTGGCAGATTAAAACTGTTTGCCCGTCTTACATAGCTGCAGCGGCTAAGAGAACACCGCCATGCAAGAATACCCACCCACCTCCCCAGGGGTCGGAACCCCTGCAACCCACGATACATTATGATCTATAAACAATTAAATAATAGATCTAAAAGATAAGAATTTTAAGTGATAATTAAACTAGTCTTTTTTTTAAAAAAATCTCACGAGATAGATAATGATGGTTCGCATATTTCAACTGATCAATAAAGTAGATGCAGTGTCCCAGAGAACATCCCAGAGTGCAATATCCTTTCTTTCAGGAGTGCTAGTTATGCAAGGTTCGCAGGAGAGCTTCTGTAAAGTTTGGAAGGTACGAGCCGAGATACTGGCAGAAGTAAAGCTGTGAGTACCGGGCGTGAGTCATGCTTCGGTAGCTCAGATGGTAGAGCACTTGCCCGCGAAAGGCAAAGGTCCCGAGTTCGAGTCTCGGTCTGGCACACAGTTTTAATCTGCCAGGAAGTTTCATATCAGCGCACACTCCGCTGCAGAGTGAAAATCTCATTCTGGAAACCTCCCCCAGGCTGTGGTTAAGCCGTGTCTCCGCAATATCCTTTCTTTCAGGAGTGCTAGTTCTGCAAGGTTCGCAGGAGAGCTTCTGTAAAGTTTGGAAGGTAGGAGACGATATACTGGCAGAAGTAAAGCTGTGAGTACCGGGCGTGAGTCGTGCTTCGGTAGCTCAGATGGTAGAACTCTTGCCCGCGAAAGGCAAAGGTGCCGAGTTCGAGTCTCGGTCGGGCACACAGTTTTAATCTGCCAGGAAGTTTCATATCAGCACACACTCCGCTGCAGAGTGAAAATCTCATTCTGGAACTTGTACATATATTTGTACGTCAACAATGTAAGAATTCCTTGTTTAGATTTGTAGTACAGTTCGGAGAATTTCAGTGATATACATGGAATAAATTCGAAGTTGCGTAAACGAACAATCAACAACTGTGTAAAGGAATGACGACAATGAAAATCTGTGCAACACCGGGACTGGAACTCGTATTTCCCGCTTTATGCCAGCACCCACCTTAGCCGATTTGGCTGATCCGTGCCCAACACGGAGCCAGACCCAAACCTCCGCATATCGTTAGCCACAAGCTGTACTCGTTCGCACTTTATGTGCTTTCACATGTCTGAAGGAACACTGCATCGCTCCTCTTAAAAACACAGGCACTACAGTAATGGATCTTACTGAAATGTTCTTAGACCACGATATACACGTTTTTTTTCTTTTTTGAAGTAAATGATGTGTGTAACACATACATTTAGACATTACGTCATTTCCATTTAAAGACTAATTATGAGGCTGACGCACTGTGAAATCAGATCATGAATCGCGGGAAATATACTAAATAGAACGGATTCTCTCTCAGAACAAAAATCTCGAGATAAATGCTACGTGAAAATCACCGTCTTTCTGTAGGATCTACACAACAGGTTAAATTTATCGTAATAAATAAATGCTTTATACTTACTTGAAAAGATGACTCATTTGTGACTCCAGTACGATGGCGTGATGAGAGAATAACAGGAATAATTTTTACGTACTAGAAACAGATTAGAACATGTATTTGCATGCAAATATTAATTCGATTTAGTTGTTCACTACAAATATTTCTGAAACAATTTCAGTAATTTTGTTTTCACACAGAACAGTTGTAAGAAATTTGTCTCTGAACGGAGCATAGTCCGTTGTATTATTGGTTTTATATAAGAGGCATTCAAAAAGAAACGAGCCTGATTCTGGAATGTGCAAACTCGTGACAGGAGGGTAATATCGTGGCGTGTCTAGAGAGGTGTGCTTCCGACCAGAGCGTGGAAGTTCACAGCCCGTCGCTAGAGGGTACGCGTGCACGTCACGTGACTATACGGAGCTAGCAGGAGCATGCATCAATCGTCCAACGCTACCACTCTGACGTTCTGCTTTGACCAAGATGGATATCTTCTGATTCACTTCCTGCAGGACGGGACAATAGTGAATGTCGAGCGTTACTCGCAAACCTTGACCACCCTTCGCCAAGCGATCAGATCAAACCGACCAGGAAATCTCACCTGCAGGGTCATTCTGCTCCACGACAATGCAAAGCCTCATACGGCCAACACAGTAACGGCACTCCTGCAGAAATTCAAATGAGAGGTTCTCGGCCACCCTCAATACAGTCCGGACCTCTGTCCCTGTGATTACGCCATTTTTGATCCCCTTAAATGTCTCTGAGGGGCAAACGATTCACCACGGACGACGACGTCCAGCTGTACGTGCGGAACTGGTCAACATCGGAGCCCCGGGAATTTTATGAGACAGCCATTCACCGCCTTGTGTCACAGTGGAACAAGTGTCTCAACAGCCAGGGTCAATACTTCTAACATACAGGTACTGGTTTCTGTAATTATGCCTGCGGCTCGTTTCTTTTCGAACGGCTCTTATACTAACTAATTCCGCAGATGTTTTTGAAATATAACTATTCTAATTTTAGTTCCTAGTACTGTAGATATGAAAGAAACGAATTGCACCGAATTTCGCTGTTTTAAATACGATAAAGAGTTCGGGAGATATTATATTATTTGGAACTTACTTCAATCTCAAGCGGAAGTTCGTGCTGTCATTCGGTATTTTTCTCGTCTGGCTGATGAGTTAGTCACGCTTGACACAATCAACTGATAGTAGTCACACTTGGCTATATGTGGTTGGACAGTCACACCAAATTGGAAGGCAAAGGACGTGGCATCTAAGGACGTGGCATCTAAGGACGATTCAGTGAAATTATTCAAATTTTACTAAAAATATAAGGGTGAATTTTATCTCTAACAGTGTCATTTCAAATGTTGATGAGGGGTCCTGAATAAAGGCTGTAGAATTTGAAGGGGAAACGACGCTTTTCCAATAAATAAATACAGGTGAACGAAGGAACAAAGGAGTACCTATTGTTCATTACAACAAAAGAGATATGAAAGGAATTGGAAATGAAAAACATGTTTTATAAATGGCGTTTGAGCAAGCGCTTGAAATGAAAACCATCTAGAGAAAACAAAATCTGCAAACAGGTACTGTTTGCACTTGTAATACGTATTCGGGACCTGCTGATCGTAATGGCTAAATATACAACATTGAACAATAATACTCACTGCATCGAAACATAGTTTTCATCATTTTATTTATTTTTTATTCCAAACTCGTCTTTCGAGTCAAAGTACTTTTCTCAGAATACATCTTTTGCTTTCATTTATCGCTGGAGAGGAAGGATGACTGTTTAAATAACCTGTTTTCAAAACAAACGACAAACTGTGCTCTCGCGATTTGACAACATTTGTTTTATTAAAAGTAACCTCTAGGAAGAGTTGCATCTCTAGCATCACGACGGGAGATGTGTAACAGTTTCTTTTGTCGATATTAAATCACTGTAATACTTACATCTGCATCCACACCCGCCAGTCGTCTTACGGTGTGCGGCGGAAAGAACTTTGTATACCAGCCCGACTTCCACGTTGTTCTGTCACGGCGAGAAGAACAACTGCTGATAAGGCTCCGTGTGGGCTCGCTTCTTTCCAATTTTATCATCATCGTCTTTTCACGAGAGATGCGTTGGAAGAAGCAATATATCGACTGACTCTTATAGGGAGGGACACTCTCGGAACTTTATCAGTAGGCCATAACATGATGCCTCTCTTGCAGCGTTTATCATTGGATTTGGCTGAGCCTCTACGTGACCCTTTCGTGCTGACTAAACAAACCTGTAACGAAAAGTGCTACTTTTCTTTGGATCTTCTCTATTGTCTCTATCAGCCTATCTCATACGGTTCCCATACTAATGAGCAATACTCAAGTATTGGTCGAATGTATAGTTTGGAAGCTACTTCCTTTGTTGACAGGCTACATTTCCTGGGGATGATTCCAGTGAAACTCAGTCTGTCTCTGAATTACTCGCGACTCGTTTTATGTTGTCGTTCCGCTTCAAATCACTCCAGACACATACTCAAAAAAATGGTTCAAATGGCTCTGAGCACTATGCGACTTAACTTCTGAGGTCACCAGTCGCCTAGAACTTAGAACTAATTAAACCTAACTAACCTAAGGACATCACACACATCCATGCCCGAGGCAGGATTCGAACCTGCGACCGTAGCGGTCACGCGGTTCCAGACTGAAGCGCCTAGAACCGCACGGCCACATCGGCCGGCGACACATACTCCTAGATATTTTATGGAAGTAACTGATTCCAAGGATTGTTCTGAAATTTTTTAGTCATACAATAAAGGGATATCTGTATATGTACTCGCAATACGCTAGCTTTGTTTACGTTGAGAGTCAATCTCCATTCCCTGCACCAAGTGTCGATCCTCTGCAGGGCTTCCTGAATTTTGTTACAATTTTCTAGCGCCGCGGCTTCTCTGTATGCAACAGCATCATCAGCGAATAGGCTCATGGGATTTCCGACGTTATGTACTGGGCCATTTATACATACTGCAAAAAGTAATGATCCTAAAACACTCCTCTTGGACACGCCCGAAGTTACTTTTACCTATGAAGACTTCTACCCGTTCAGAATGACACGCTGTGCTCTGCATTCTGGAAACTATTCAGTTGACCTGATATGCAATACTCCCATATTTTGCTAATTAGGAGGCAGGATGCGCTAGATGACGATCAGTTTGTCTTTAGGAAAGGTAAAGGCACGAGAGAGGCAATTCTGACGTTGCGGTTAATAATGAAACCAAGACTAAAGAAAAATCAAGACACGTTCATACGATTTGTCGTCCTGGAAGAAGCGTTCGACAGTGCAAAATGGTGCAAGATGTTCGAAATTCTGAAAAAAGTAGGGATAAGTTATCGGGAGAGACGGGTCATATACAATATGTACAACAGCCAAGAGGGAATTATGAGAGTGGATGACCAAGAACGAAGTGCTCGTATTAAAAAGGGTGTAAGACAAGGATGTAGCCTTTCGTCTCTACTATTCAATCTGTACATCGAGGAATTAATTGATGGAAATAAAAGAAACGTTCAGCAGTGGAATTAAAATTCAAGGTGAAAAGATATCAATGATACGATTCGCTGATGACATTGCTATTCTGAGTGAAAGTAAAGAAGAATTACACGATCTGCTGAACGGAATGAACAGTCTAATGAGTACAGAGTGTTGGTTGAGAGTAAATCGAAGAAAGACGAAGGTAATGAGAAATAGTAGAAATGAGAACAGCGAGAAACTTAACATCAAGATTGATGGTGACGAAGTAGATGAGGTTAAGGAATTCTGCTAACTAGGCAGTAAAATAACCAATGACGGACGGAGCAAGGAGGACATAAAAAGCAGACTAGCACTGGCAAAAAGGTAATTCCTGACCAAGAGAACTCTACTAATATCAAATATCGGCCTTAATGTGAGGAAGAGAATGTACGTCTGGAGTACAGCATTATATGGTAGTGAAACATGGACTGTGGGAAAACGGGAACAGAAGAGAAGCAATGAAGTTTGGTGCTACAGAATGTTGAAAATTAGGTGGACTGATAAGGTAAGGAATGACGAGGTTCTGTGCAGAATCGGAGAGGAAAGTAGTATGTGGAAAACACTGACAAGGAGAATGGATAGGGTGATAGGACATGAGGGAATAAATTCCATGGTACTAGCGGGAGCTCTAGAGGGCAAAAACTGTAGAGGAAGACAGAGATTGGAATACATCCAGCAAATAATTGAGGACGTACGTTGCAAGTGCTACTCTGAGATGAAGAGGTTAGCACAGGAAAGGAATTCGGAATTCGTGGCGGGCCTCATGAAACCAGTCAGAAGAACTGCTTTCTGTGTCTCGTGGACGAACAGAGCCAGCTGGGTTTCACGTGATTGTTATTTTTGTGAAACATTTTGGTTTATATAGAGGAGATTTTTGGACTCCAGAAATGTCATAATACGAGAGCATAAATCATGTACCAAAATTCTACAACGGACGGACGTCAGAGAAATGCGTCTTTAGTTTTGTGCGTCTGCTCGACGACCCTTTTTGAAGAAGGGAAAGCTTTTTTTTCAGTTTTTGGAAGCGCTGCCCTCCTCAAGAGATCTACGGACACTTCTGCTAGAAGAGAGGCAAGCTCTTTCGCATATTCTGTGTAGAATCGAACTGGTATCCCGTCAGGTCCAATTGCCTTTCCTATGTTGAACAATTGCAAGTGTTTCTTTATCCGTTGGCCACTTATTTGCATATCTGTCATTGTGTTGTTCGTGCGCCGATTTTAGGGAGGAACTACACTGTGATCTTTCTCTGTGAAACAGTTTTGTAAAAAGACGTTTAGTATTGCGGCCTACCTTGTGTCATTACCCGTTTCAGTTCCGGTATGGTCACAGAGTGTATGGGCAGATGTCTTCGATTCAGTTACTGATTTAACAGAAGACCAGAACTATTTATTTTCTGTCGAGTTGGTAGATAGACTTTTGTTTACGTATTTGTTGAACGCTTGACGGGCAATCCTCCTTACTCTCAACTTGGCTTACTTTAGTTTAGTTTCTGATTGTCTGTGAGGCTCTGGTTACGTTTGAATTTGCAGTGAAGCTCTCTTCGCTTTCGTAGCAGCTTCCTGACACGGTTTCGAAACACAGTGAGTCTTTTCCATCGCTCACAATTTTGCTGGAGACATATTTTTCTAAAGCGTCCTTCACGGTGCTCTTGAACTTTGTCCATTTATGCCCAACATTTTCAGTGCTGGAGATGAAAATTTCGGTTATCTGTCTGTTGTCTCTGAACAGGAAGATTTCCCTGGCTTTCTTTGCATTCCCATTTACAGTCGCCTTCAGTGGTGCTGTAACGGCCTTACGATCACTGATTTCCTGTTCTAGGATAATCGAGTCGTAAAGTTCGGGTTTTTCTGCCACCAGAAGGTCTAAGGTGTTGTCTTATATTACTTGAGTCTTCCCAGTCTATAGCTGTAAGTTAAAACCTCCACCTAAAACTAGAACATGACCAGGCAGTTTACTCGAAATATTCTCCAAGTTTCCCCTCAACTGTTCCGCCGCTATTGTTACTGAGGCACGATGCCTATAAAAGCATCGGGTGACTATGTTTAATGCAATCTTAACACTTACCTCCTAAATTGTTTCGCGTTCTGAGTTTGTACTAATCGTGTTTTTCATTGGTTAAACACGCCTCTACTACCAGCCTTCAACTTATCCTTGCGATAAGCGTTCCAATCGGGACTTCGAATTTCATTGCTACGAACCTCTCGTTTCATCCAGCTTTCTGTCCCAGTGCTTTGCGGGCATTGTTATTGTTTATAAGCGAGATTAGTTTCGGCAGTTAACGGATAGTGTATCAAAACTTCCTTTCTCCGAGCTGCTATGCTGAATGCCAGTCTTTATGGACTCCCGGACATCCTATTAGGTCTGTGGGGAGATTTCTCTAACCTAAAAATCGCACAAGTTCATACCGTATGTACTTTGTTGCCCTAGTTACCGCTTTCTGCCTGTAGCGCACCTGATCTATTAAACGGTACCCTGCAATTCTCCACCCGATAGTGGAGGTCGAAAAATTCACATCAGATACCGACGTAGAATCGTCTGAGTCTCTGGTATACAGCTTCCACAGTGCTTCGGAGCAGAGGACCATGATCGGCTGGGAACGACGCTGCAGAACAATAGCTCTGCCTCCAGCCCGTAGGAGAGGTTAGATTTCTTCGCTTAATCCGCTAGCCATCTTTAGGAACCGAATATAGATTCTGAATCCTGGTGGTAAGCATCATTCGTGCCTGAATAAGCCACGATTTGTAGCTGGGTGTACCCAGTGTGCTCAATCACTGACGGCAGAGCCTCCTGCACATCTCGGACGAGATTTCCTCAGCAGGTATACAGTGTGGATACTGGCTTTCCTTCCCAGCCTCCCTGCTATTTTACCGATGGGCTCCATTACCCACCTGACATTGGAATTCCAAATGGCAATCAGCCCCTCCCTATGCACTTGTCTGGGCCTCTCAGGAAGATCCCTTATTCCGAACTGTCAACCGGCCGGAACGTGCGAATCGAGGGGGAAGGGGGGGGGGGGGGGAACCTAGACACTATAGGCTCCAGGGGTACCAAAGCATTCGCCTCAGCTCACCCAGCACCATCACAGCTCATTGTGCCAACGATAAGCAACGCAGCCTCCAGCCGTTCACGGACAGTGGCCGATTCTCACTGCAAACGTACATTCCCTGACAAAACAAGTGAACCCCTCATAAAGGGAGGAGCAAAAGAAAATTTATGAGTTGAGAAGGTATATGATGTTATTTCGCTGATTACAAAGTCCTGTCAAATTCAAAGGACTTTGTGAGCCGTAGTAGTGTCCGGTTCTTCGAATATCGTGCCAGGCGGAGTGCTTTCGCTTCGCGTCCAGTGTTTGCGGTGGGGCTTTCGGTTTGACGCGCTGTTTGGATCGCTGTCGCCCTCTGGGGCACTATTCTGTACCGTTCATACCGATCGGTGTAGTAGGTTAGTCTCGGTAGTGACGTCATTTTCGGTTCTTTATTCAAATATCCTCTTCAGTAAGCTTCTGAGACCTGTTACCGAACGGTTCTCCCACCGATTTTATGACAATTGTACAGAGAGGTTTTGAATTTCGGTGTGGCACTGTCGATCGGTGAGCTCTGGTTTATGTACACCTATAATTTGTTATTTTGAGCATGTTTAGCTGTTTTAGCTTAGGATTCAGTGATTGTGTTACTAAAGAATCACTAGAGGACGCATCCAGTTGGAAAGTAAGTTCATAATAGACTACTTTCCTTTGTTAGAAATATGGTTAGGTTAGGTTGTTACTGTGAATGATTAAATTAAAAAAATAACGTTTTCGGTCAATATTCTCTCGAAATACGTGTTTTTTATGCAAATAAGAGTTTAAAGATCATTAAATATCAAGACATCGGCTCTGCTTACGTATTTTACATGAGTGTGAACTGACGTTACTAGTGACTTTGTGTACTTTTTCCCACAAACGGTTTAGTTAGTAATTATCGAAACGTGTTTACAACTTTCAAGTAACAATGGAAAGCAATTACGTGAAACCTGATATCGGAAACCTTCCAAACAATCACGCATTTATGACTTACGCAGCACCGTTTGGGAACAAAGATAGCCTACGTTCCTCTACGCAATAGCACAAGAATTGAGCACTACGTTTCTGTTGTTTGGCATGGCCAAGTGGTTTGCGTGTGGGAATGGAAGAGGAAAGGAGACGAGTTCACGTCCAGGTGCAAAAAAAAATTTTTCCTCTTCATATATGCAACACGTTCTGAGACATCGTTATTCGTGTAAGTTAAGATTTAATAGTCATGGGTGACTGGAATTCGTCAGTAGGAAAAGGGAGAGAAGGAAACATAGTAGGTGAATATGGATTGGGGGGAAGAAATGAAAGAGGAAGCCGCCTTGTAGAATTTTGCACAGAGCATAACTTAATCATAGCTAACACTTGGTTCAAGAATCATAAAAGAAGGTTGTATACCTGGAAGAATCCTGGAGATACTAATAGGTATCAGATAGATTATATAATGGCAAGACAGAGATTTAGGAACCAGGTTTTAAATTGTAAGACATTTCCAGGGGCAGATGTGGATTCTGACCACAATCTATTGGTTATGAACTGCAGATTGAAACTGAAGAAACTGCAAAAAGGTGGGAATTTAAGGAGATGGGACCTGGATAAACTGAAAGAACGAGAGGTTGTAGAGAGTTTCAGGGAGAGCGTAAGGGAACAATTGACAGGAATGGGGGAAAGAAATACAGTAGAAGAAGAATGGGTAGCTCTGAGGGATGAAGTAGTGAAGGCAGCAGAGGATCAAGTAGGTAAAAAGACGAGGGCTAATAGAAATCCTTGGGTAACAGAAGAAATATTGAATTTAATTGATGAAAGGAGAAAATATAAAAATGCAGTAAATGAAGCAGGCAAAAGGGAATACAAACGTCTCAAAAATGAGATCGACAGGAAGTGCAAAATGGCTAAGCATGGATGGCTAGAGGACAAATGTAAGGATGTAGAGGATTGTCTCACTAGGGGTAAGATAGATAGTGCCTATAGGAAAATTAAAGAGACCTTTGGAGATAAGAGAACCACTTGTATGAATATCAAGAGCTCAGATGGCAACCCAGTTCTAAGCAAAGAAGGGAAGGCGGAAAGGTGGAAGGAGTATATAGAGGGTTTATACAAGGGCGATGTACTTGAGGACAATATTATGGAAATGGAAGAGGATGTAGATGAAGATGAAATGGGAGATAAGATACTGCGTGAAGAGTTTGACAGAGCACTGAAAGACCTGAGTCGAAACAAGGCCCCGGGAGTAGACAACATTCCATTAGAACTACTGATGGCCCTGGGAGAGCCAGTCATGACAAAACTCTACCATCTGGTGAGCAAGATGTATGAGACAGGCGAAATACCCACAGACTTCAAGAAGAATATAATAATTCCAATACCAAAGAAAGCAGGTGTTGACAGATGTGAAAATTACCGAACTATCAGTTTAATAAGTCACAGCTGCAAAATACTAACGCGAATTCTTTATAGACGAATTGAAAAACTGGTAGAAGCGGACCTCGGGGAAGATCAGTTTGGATTCCGTAGAAACGTTGGAACACGTGAGGCAATACTAACCTTACGACTTATCTTAGAAGAAAGATTAAGAAAAGGCAAACCTACATTTCTAGCATTTGTAGACTTAGAGAAAGCTTTTGACAACGTTAACTGGAATACTCTCTTTCAAATTCTGAAGGTGGCAGGGGTAAAATACAGGGAGCGAAAGGCTATTTACAATTTGTACAGAAACCAGATGGCAGTTATAAGAGTCGAGGGGCATGAAAGGGAAGCAGTGGTTGGGAAAGGAGTGAGACAGGGTTGTAGCCTCTCCCCGATGTTATTCAATCTGTATATTGAGCAAGCAGTAAAGGAAACAAAAGAAAAATTCGGAGTAGGTATTAAAATTCATGGAGAAGAAGTAAAAACTTTGAGGTTCGCCGATGACATTGTAATTCTGTCAGAGACAGCAAAGGACTTGGAAGAGCAGTTGAACGGAATGGACAATGTCTTGAAAGGAGGATATAAGATGAACATCAACAAAAGCAAAACGAGGATAATGGAATGTAGTCAAATTAAATCGGGTGATGCTGAGGGGATTAGATTAGGAAATGAGACACTTAAAGTAGTAAAGGAGTTTTGCTATTTAGGGAGTAAAATAACTGATGATGGTCGAAGTAGAGAGGATATAAAATGTAGACTGGCAATGGCAAGGAAATCGTTTCTGAAGAAGAGAAATTTGTTAACATCTAGTATAGATTTAAGTGTCAGGAAGTCGTTTCTGAAAGTATTTGTATGGAGTGTAGCCATGTATGGAAGTGAAACATGGACGATAACCAGTTTGGACAAGAAGAGAATAGAAGCTTTCGAAATGTGGTGCTACAGAAGAATGCTGAAGATAAGGTGGGTAGATCACGTAACTAATGAGGAGGTATTGAATAGGATTGGGGAGAAGAGAAGTTTGTGGCACAACTTGACCAGAAGAAGGGATCGGTTGGTAGGACATGTTTTGAGGCATCAAGGGATCACAAATTTAGCATTGGAGGGCAGCGTGGAGGGTAAAAATCGTAGAGGGAGACCAAGAGATCAATACACTAAGCAGATTCAGAAGGATGTAGGTTGCAGTAGGTACTGGGAGATGAAGAAGCTTGCACAGGATAGAGTAGCATGGAGAGCTGCATCAAACCAGTCTCAGGACTGAAGACCACAACAACAACAAGATTGTTCTGCAATAATAGTTATTACTTACATGTAAGAGCGCACTTCCTCAGTAATGATTTCGTGATTTCTGTGTGTTTAAAAAACGAAATATGAAATTGCTGTGAGTGGAACAACCGGCAGAGACCTTTATATTTTCTCCTGTCAGAAATAATTCACCTTTTTATCCGAATATGAAGCGATTTCCGAGAATGCGGTTAGGCAGGATTCTAAGAGCACAACTTAAGTTACTGGGAATGTAACTAGCTGCAGTCATCTTCACAATCTTGCTTGTCACAAGCATTTATCTGCGATCGAATCCTCAACCACAGTAGACAGAGATGAAAGACCTCCGCTGTAATATTTTTAGACTGTGGCACCATATACGAAACATTTTCATTCATGAGCTGCATGTTATAAACTTCGACGAACTGCAGCAGCTCTCGAAAATGAGTTTTTTCAATTTTTTTTAAGACCCACATCGTTGACGTATCTTATAGAGAAGTGGGCTACTTAATCATTTGGATCTCTAGGAGCGAGTTATAACCACATTCTGTTTATCTTCTTATTCCTTGAAACTTTCAGAATCAATTTTTCGGGTGTTTTTATAGATGTATCAGTACAATATGGTACTACACACTATTCCTAACTCATTTTCCGAAACGTGAAATCCAAAACACGATGTCAGTGTGAATGAGTACAAGATGACATAATGCGGCATTTACGACAATCTGCAGAATACAGTCAAATACGCTATCGTTATTATGCATGCATGGAAACATGCGGTCAGGGAAACTGTAAAAATTTCTATGCATTTCAGCTGAGAATCATGGAAATGGATATACTGCGCCTGATACTGTTAAGGGGGAGGCAAGAGCGATGATGGCGGGCACGTCAGCTCGATGGAATGCGGCGTCATGCGTTAGCAATGTAAACGCAATTTTCGGTACTTGGAAGAATAGCGCGCCTGTGTCGTCTGCTAGCCACTTTGTGTTCGTGGCGCTGTGCGCGCTGCAGTGCGCATGCGCGGATGTGCGCCCGCTTGCTTTTGATTGGCTTGCGCGACGCGAACCGACAACAGCGCTTCTGTGCTCTACACCCGAACGGAATCGCTTCCGAAGTGCATACTGAATAATGCAGGGGCTCTAATTCGAGTACTAGACCGTTCGGTGCTCTTGATTTCCGATACGATCAGCATAATGGCGGAAAGATACAGAATAGGCACCCTGGCGGGAGGTGGAGCAAGTGTACGGTCGCGTGACGATTGGGGAGGGCGGACTGGGTTGTGACCGAGAGAGGTGGCGCGAGCAGGGCCCTGTTGTTGGGGGTCATCAACTGTTTTTCATGTGCTTTGCCCGACCTCTTGACTGTCTGCGGCTAAGTCTGCCTTACCCGCATGTACGTGGCTTATGAAGCTTAGAAGCCGTGGTGCAGGAGATCAGCGCGTGGGACTGTAGGTCTTCTTTTCGACCATTGAAACCACTGGCAGCGGTTGTCTCTGACGAGCATTTGGAAGTGCAACGTGTTCCCGGCGCTGGGGTGGAGTGTGAGAAGTTGAGTACTGTTTTTATGTAACAGAGTTAGTTATATATCTATATATGTATAAGAGACGGTTTTCAAGCTCTAGCGAAGTGTATCAGTTTCTTCACCAGTGGTTTTGTTGGGTTAGTCCCACCACAGTTTTCGTTTGCCTGCCCGCGGGAATGTGGTAATTGCTTCTTGGTCGGGCTGCTTTCATTCACACCTCGATTGGGTGATTTAGGGTTGGTGTCACGGGTCTCTGTGGTTCGGAGTCTGTGCAGGCACCGCCCTTGCTATACCTTCTGCTTTTGGGTAACTCGGGGAGGTGGCAACTTGTTATGGAAGTTTTGGGGCTGATCTGCTATAGCCCTGTAGACGACCAGTAACTATTCCGCCTATTGTGATTTGGGCCCCTTTACACGTGTCACGCCCTCACCAAACTAAGAAAATTTTTCTTGGGTACTGCCTTTAATGTGAAGGTTTGTGTGCTGGCTTGTTGACATTTATCTTGTAACAAATATAAGTTATGTAACTGGCGAGAGACAACTATTTTTGCTTTGTACAAGCTAGCTACTGAAAGTTTTTTGGAATTGTTCCCTTATTGATATAACAGGTTTAAAATCTTCTTATTGTTAACGTCAATCTTTGCCATATCTTTTATATAGAGATATTTTTAAAAGAGTTTTTTACTGTAGTCATATGTATATATATCAAGTTAAAATCTCATTATTGGCAAGTTGTTAATGTCATACCTGGTAATCTCCTTTTCATACTGAAAATTGTCAAGCTATTTGAAATTGTTTTGAAATTATTTTTTTAAGAAATGCTAGACTTAAAAATTTATTATTGAGAAAGTTTTAAGATAAAAGGGAATCTTTAGCAGTGTGTGTTATTTCACCTGCACCTCCTTGCCCCTACTTCCACGATAACGTTTTGGAATAACATGTGCACTTGAGTTGCTGTTTGTGAACCGCCATAATTGACGGTTCACTTCGCAGTATAAGAACACTTACTAGTAAAACTTTGTATCCCTTTTGGCCAGGACTAATGCACCGATTCAGTTGGGAAGGGTGTCATAAGGCAGTTTTACCGTGTCCTAAACAAGTTGGCCCACAATTGTTGTAAGTGGTCCTCGTTATCTCGGAAACTTCTTGTACAGGGACAGAGTTTACGTCTGAACTGGCTCCACACATATTCTACCGGGGACACATCTGGGGATCTCGCTGGCTTCCAGAGTACCTCAGCATCACACGAACAGTTCATACAGACATGTGGCATATGTGAACGAGCATTGTCGTGTTGAAAAAGTGCATCAGGTACTGTCGCATGGGAGGTAACACATGAGTACTCAGGATGTCCGTCAAGTACCGTTGTGCCAGCAGAGTTCCCTCAGTTCTTATCAGCCGCGACCCAAAGTCATACCTATTGCCTTCCTACACCATGACGCCTGGAGTAGCACAACTGCGCCGTTCCGAAATCCTGGAAGAGTGGAACCTCCTCCCAGACGGCCTCCATACGCGCCAATAATGGTCATTAGTGGTAGCGCAGAACTACGATTCATCACTGATCTCAGTTCAACGTGATTTAACAGCAGTCCCTGCTTTCCAATCACGGAATCACTCCAAATGCAGCCGTTTGTGTTGTGATGTCAATGCAGCCTAAGCATGGGACGTTAATTCCCTATTCCCGCTGCTGCAATTTTCTGACCAACTGCGTGGGATGACACACAGTATAAGTGCCTTGTGGTGGTCACATGTGGTCGACTGTAACCTTGACGTGAGTACGGCTGCCCTCCTGTTGGCATGCAGTCCAACATAAGACCATTATCACTTTCGAATCCCACACAAATCTGGCTATAGAATGGGTTGAGTTGTTTTGGGGAAGAGACCAAACAGCGAGGTCATCGGTCTCATCGGATTAGGGAAGGAAGTCGGCCGTGCCCTTTGAAAGGAACCATCCCGGCATTTGCCTAGAGCGATTTAGGGAAATCACGGAAAACCTAAATCAGGATGGCCGGACGCGGGATTGAACCGTCGCCCTCCCGAATGCGAGTCC